>NW_015284976.1:0-325 GCF_001447785.1 Gekko japonicus | reverse complement strand
GCTGTGGATTAAGAAAGTAGCCTTCCTAATGGTACCATGCTGCCCACTGACGTATTTAGTCTTAGAAGAGTGTAACTTTGCTTGGGATCACACTGTAAGGCCATCTAGTGGCTTCTGTGAACAGGCCAGTTTCGAACTGGGACCTTCCAAATCACAGCTCGTTGTCTTAGCCACTGTGCTATGTCATCTGGTGTGAGCTGATGCAGGAGTTTTCCTTTGGGGTATTAGATCTGTGCTGTCTCCATCATACATGAAAGTCAACAGTTGGTACCACAGTCATTCAAGCCAGAGCCTGTATGTGAAAGCAAAGGACCTGCCGCGCCAT
>NW_015284975.1:0-325 GCF_001447785.1 Gekko japonicus | reverse complement strand
AAGGAGGAGAAGGAGAAAGAGAAGAAGAGAGCAACGGGGGGGAAGGGGGAAGTAGAGAGCTTCTGAAATTGACTAGTTGGTGTTGGGTCTTGGCTGCGAAGCTCTAGTCGGCAAGGGGGAGCTATAGTTTTGGGTTTCCTTTGGAGACACCTATCACTGGGGGGTTCCTTTTGGTTTGTTATGTTTGCTTGCAAAGATTCGATCAGGTTTAAACTTGATTTCTTGTATGGTTAATATGGAGAATAATATCAACTTAATTTCATGTACAGTAATATATGACAGACTGCACTTTAAACGCTCATATGTGCTATGTAAACATGTGAAG
>NW_015284974.1:0-325 GCF_001447785.1 Gekko japonicus | reverse complement strand
GAGAGAGAGAGAGAGAGAAAGAGAAAGGATGCCCACAAAAGGTCCTCCAGGGAAACACTGGCACCTGTAAAATCTGCCTACCTGTAGGTGCAACTCAAGCCCTGTCAGGATTTCATGGCCGACGGCGATGGCCGTCTCTGTTTAATGTCTTTTTAAGCACTGCTTTCGTCTCAGGGGTTTGCAAAGGATGGGGCTTCCTAGTCTCGCTGTGAAAAATCAATCTCTCCCTCTGCTTCTCCACCCCAGTCCTGATATTTCGAAATAACTGTCCAATGGTTGCAGTAATGCTTTAGAAACAAAGAAACGGGCAAGGGCTCTGTCCCAC
>NW_015284973.1:0-325 GCF_001447785.1 Gekko japonicus | reverse complement strand
CAGCCCAGGGAGAGCCAAGCCCCAAAGGGACTCTTTTAACACTCTACACTTGGAGGACCACAGATTTTTTTCCCCCCTGCACCAGGTCATTCGGGAAATCCCGGGGAAAGTGACACGTGCCGACGGCCACGGCGTTCCGCCTCTGAGGATCGACCTACAAGCATTTGTGAAGCCTGCCTTGTAAGTCACACACACACACAGACTCATGAAATCTGCTTTATCTTAAATCAGAGCCTTGGCATTGTCAACTCAGACTGGCAGCAGATCTCGGGCGGAGGTCGTTCACATCGCCTACCGCCTGGAGGTCCCGGGGACCAGGGGTCAT
>NW_015284972.1:0-325 GCF_001447785.1 Gekko japonicus | reverse complement strand
CTTATAGAATATGCCAAGATGCTGGGCTGATCCTGGAACCACTGGCCTGGCTCAGCCAGAGCCACCAGCTATGAGCCCTGGGCCAAGATCACTGGTTCGTGCTGAACGGCCCATGCCTCTAGTCACCCACAGGCTTAAGTACCTGTAGTGCAGGGATATGGAAACTGCATGGATCTAGGTGGGGGGTTCCCAAGATTCTCCCCTCCTCTGAGGAGACCTGAGACGTTGCCTTTGCCACTATGGCCACTATGTTGTGCTACATCTTTCATGGATGTGTATATTAATACAGAGCAGAAGTCTCCACGCTTTTTGAGCCTGCGGGCAC
>NW_015284971.1:0-325 GCF_001447785.1 Gekko japonicus | reverse complement strand
TTTCTACAAAATGACCCCTGGCTGGGACCATCTGGGCCATCCAGGCCCGGGCACCCCAAAGTATTAGACACTCTCTCCTCCTGACCTGTTGTTGACATGCGTCCTGAGTACAGAAACGCAAAGAGCCCGAGGCAAGGGCAGGGCACCGGAACAGGTGACCTCACCTGACATCAGCACAGCAAAAACAGGCCACTGTGCCATGTCCTCAGCGCCGGGGAGGGGTGTGGTCTGTGTATTTACTCTCAACCTCCACAACACTGTCACTTGGCAGATGTTCTGGGCACAGGGGAACTGTTTTCCTTTCTACTGTTTGCTCAACGACGTC
>NW_015284970.1:0-325 GCF_001447785.1 Gekko japonicus | reverse complement strand
GACTTATCTTGCCTTTAAAATTGGTTTGTATGTTTATGCTTTACAAACCTGTACTTACCTTGACTTTGTAGTTTAGTCAGTCTTTAAAGTGTTATATATTCTTACAATTAATATTAGTATTTCATTATTCATTAAAATATTTCACATCTTATTACATTGTTCTTTTGGTATTTTTGGTTCTGCTATCACACTGTAATCCTTCTTATTCTCGCATAAACAGGCCACAGCATATGTACTCCTTTGAAGCACAAGGTACACACTTCTTGTTCACTCTCTTACAAATAGGGTTGCCACCCCCCCCAGGTAGCACCTGGAGATCTCCCAC
>NW_015284969.1:0-325 GCF_001447785.1 Gekko japonicus | reverse complement strand
GTCTCTTCCCAGAGCCTTCAGGAAAAGCATATTTGACCTGCCCTCACCTCCCCAGGAGGAGTGGGCAAAAAGAGATGTTAAAACTCCTCGATGTGAGAAAGAAAGCCTCTTCTGTTCTGATTCTGTTGAGGTGGATGGAGCTGTCATTCGGGGCCTGCTGAAAATGGCCATTGCCGTGAGCCGAACTGCGAATCTGAGCAGAGGTGCCAAGGTTATGACAACCTTTTAGAACCACTGTAACTTTTAAAGTTAAGGTGCCTGCCTTTGAATAACATCCCCTAGGGCATGTACAGAGGGAGGGGGAGAGGGAGAGAGGGAGAGAGGG
>NW_015284968.1:0-325 GCF_001447785.1 Gekko japonicus | reverse complement strand
AGTGAGCCAGATGACAATTAAAATCTGCAAATACAACATTAAAACTGATTCAAGCACTACCTCTACTAGTGGGATGGATGTCAGATCCAGCCCAAAACCTCTATTAGCATACTCCATGATCATAAGTGATTCAACCATCCACCAGTAAGGTCACCTTAATTTTCAATCCCATGTGAAAATAAACAAATGTGAGCAAATACAAAATTGTGTTGTGACTGGGTTTTGATTCAATTTGGAATGAGGACTATGGAGTTAAGCCAAGGACTTTGCAGGAACATATGAAGGGGAGGGGGGCCAGATGGAATTTAGATGCTCTAACATGCTC
>NW_015284967.1:0-325 GCF_001447785.1 Gekko japonicus | reverse complement strand
ATCATAACCAGGTTTAAGTTTTATTAGATGATGTTTTATCCTATAAATGTTTATTGTATAAACTGTAAAACTGTTTATATGTTTGGTCAAATGACCGCAACAATAAACAACTAAACTGATTACGTAGAAGAGGATCTCGTGTTGCAACCGAAATGTAGGAACTGGACCGAAGCCTTAGTGCATGCCGAACCATTCCTCACTCCCCTGATCTAGGTTTCCCTTTATTTTCTTTCTTCCTGGGGGGAAAACCCTGACCAGTAGCTTGCTTTTATTGTAAGCAAGAACACAGTAAGGAGTCCAAAGAACAAGGTAAGCTAACAGCGTT
>NW_015284966.1:0-325 GCF_001447785.1 Gekko japonicus | reverse complement strand
AAATGGCAGGGTATTAATATTTTAAACAGAATAAAATATAAAATGAGTATGCCTGTACAATGTCAGAAATAGCTATAAAACGATGTGTCAGGCAAGCAAAATTTTGAGGAAAGATTCAGTTCCATATGATTCCCTTCAGTCCCATATTCCTTAAATATAATATTTGTGCCATATCCAAACCCCTTTGTGCCTCACATCATGATATGTTCATCAGCCACTGCTGACTTTGAGCCACTCTTCCACAGTCTGTTTTCTCAAATTGTTCAGAAACAGTGTTTCCTCTTACTGATGGTTTGTTTCAAATCAATTGATACTCCCCATCATG
>NW_015284965.1:0-325 GCF_001447785.1 Gekko japonicus | reverse complement strand
GAAGCAAGGTCTGACAGCTAGTAATAATCCCACAAGGCCTACTGATATCTTTCCTCAGAGGGCTCATGGAGCCATAATTCATTATGGGATATGGCCAGGAAAGGGCTGGGAGTCCATCATCAGGAAGAGTTAGATCGCAGAGATTTTTTCTCTTAATGCTCTCCTCTAGTGAGGAAAGCCACAAAGGCGGCAGCCTCTCTCTCATCTCCATCATGTAGGTAGCCCAAATGATGCTTAACTATCTCAATACATGGAGGTTCCATTTATCACAGCTAAAGAACAGGTTTATTGACGTTAGGAAGAACTTCTTGACAGTTGGAGCAGT
>NW_015284964.1:0-325 GCF_001447785.1 Gekko japonicus | reverse complement strand
TCCAGCATCCTGCTTCACTCAGTGGCCAAACAGATGTATCCAGAACTCCCACAAGCATGAACAGAGGCCAAAACCTCTTCTTGTCACCTGCCCCACTGGTAGTCAGAGAGATATATGGAGGTTCCATTTAGTCATCATGGTCAATAGCCATTGATGGACTTGTCCTCCATCAATTTGTCAAATCCCCCTGTCAGGCCCTGGCTTCCCTAGGTCCGCAGGCAGAGGGTTGGGTTGCTCTAGGGCTTGATTTCTTTCGAGAAACAGCTGACACGACCTCATAACACTGTGAGGGGAGGAGGTTCGAAATCACCCGGTTCCTCCTCTC
>NW_015284963.1:0-325 GCF_001447785.1 Gekko japonicus | reverse complement strand
GTATAACACCCATATGCAGACACCCCCACCCCCTAGGGGCTCATCCCTGCTCTCTCCACTTGCAAATCCCATCGCTCACTGCTCTTACAATATGGTTTTATAGGGACTCTTCCCCTGCCCACTCTATGGGGTAATCCCAGAAGGAGCATTTGGTCACAGTTTTCTCCTATAATGATGTTTTTTAAAATACATTTTGTTGGAGAGAAAAAATATTCTTTTTTTTAAAGGATTTTAAAATTGCTTTCCACTATAGACTACAAACTAAACAAACTACGAATACAGAGTAGCAAGGTACGTTGATAACCTATCTTGCGCTTTGGATGCT
>NW_015284962.1:0-325 GCF_001447785.1 Gekko japonicus | reverse complement strand
CATTTATTGGACTAAATTAATGAGATAAGTAGAACCCATTTTACGGTTCCCGTGCTCAGCTCCTGGTCAGTCTCTGTCCCTCTTATGTAGTGAATTTTTCATCAAATGTGTGTTACCAGTTGAATTTACCCTGTTCAGCTGTGATGATCAGACATGAGCTGATTGTCGGGTCTGTTGAGTTCATCGCTGAATGACCCAAACATTTTCCCAAACAGGCTTACATCAGGTTCCCCCCCTACACACACTCAGAACTGCTTGTGAACTAAAATACTACCGCTCCAAACTGATCAGCAACCATTAACACCAGGGGTCGTTTCGTAGAAAA
>NW_015284961.1:0-325 GCF_001447785.1 Gekko japonicus | reverse complement strand
TAACCTTTAAAAAAATTACCAAAGCAAAGCAAAAATCACTACAACTTACATAGTCAGTTCCTTTGGTTAATTAATCACTCTGTAAAACAATCCACTCTTTCTGGCTGTTCTAAACTGACAGCCACACAATTCCATTGGACATGATGAAAAATACCAGCTGGGTCATTCTGTAATAACATTTCAGACATAGCTGCTTTCTGGGATCATGCCAAGACAATGGGCCCTTGCCATCTTAGAGCTGGCAGTTGCCTGTCCCCAAACTCCACTGCCTGCACTTACTTGACTGAGCAGGGAGAGAAAAATGGCTGGATGATGTTTCAGATGC
>NW_015284960.1:0-325 GCF_001447785.1 Gekko japonicus | reverse complement strand
TTTTGAAATTTTATTTTGCATTTTACTTATAAATGGCTTGCATGGATAATTACTGGACGCAGCATGCCTCACAGCAGTTTCATTCTTGAACTTGAGAATGTCTATTACGGTCTCATAAGATGCAGTCAAAGAAAAGCTTTGTGTCATCAAGAATCCAAATCCCTTCAATACATGGCAGGGCCGAGCCTGCAGAATCATTACACGAGCGAAAATTTGGTTAGACTTTGGGATCCTGAACATTTAAGCTTCATATTCTTTCTTTAAAGACACATTTCCCAAAAGGTGCAGAAGAATACAAAGAAGCATTAGAAAGTGTCTGTAAAAA
>NW_015284959.1:0-325 GCF_001447785.1 Gekko japonicus | reverse complement strand
CCCCCCCCGCCTATCTTGATTAGATATGCACACAATACCACTTACATTGAGTACCAGCTGAAATACTGTGATGCTTATTTTAATAGGCCAGTTAATTAAAAGCCAGAGAGTTGAAAAGAACTAAATCTTTCACTTGTACATTCCTTCATGTTTGGATCAATTGTTGTCACAGCGCACATGCTCTCACAGTGAAAAAAAAATAAATGAAACTTAAAATCTTGTCTTTTACACTCTCTCCTACAGCATTTGGTCTAAAGAAGAAAAAATAACTTTTTCTTGTTTTTCATTCCAAATTCAGAGTGAAAATTTTGGAGAATCTCACACT
>NW_015284958.1:0-325 GCF_001447785.1 Gekko japonicus | reverse complement strand
TAACCTGGGAGCTGTCCTCTGACCCCCTCTTCTCTTTTGCCCTCTCCCTCTCTCTGCACATGGCCGTCCATGGAGACACACTGACCTCCAAGAAGGCAAGACGTCAGGTAGCGAGGTCGAATCCCTCTCTCACCTTCCCTGCCATAGCATGGATTTTCTTTATCAATAAAGGACACTTTTGCTTTCTTAAAGCAAAAAATCCTCATGTGGACATGACCTCAAGGCAGCCTCCCCCCTGCTTGGACACGGCCGGCTCAAGCTCAGCGTCCTGAGTCATGAAATAAACGTTTCTGTTTTGGTTGTGAAATCACATTTCTGATATCCC
>NW_015284957.1:0-325 GCF_001447785.1 Gekko japonicus | reverse complement strand
CTGGGGGGGGGAATGTTCCTGTTTTCTAATTTTTGTTTTTGCTAATCCCAAACGCGCATCAAACCGGAGAGATATTGCTAATAGCTAGAGGGCAATGTATTGTGTACTAAAGCTATTAACTTACCAAGTGAGTCGACTGAAGCTCCAAGTCCTACTGCTCTCCATACAGACAGACTTTTTTTTTTAAAAAAAATAATTTTGGGGAATTGAAATGTGACCTGGTTGCAGGCCTACAGATTTCGTTTACATAGCAGGCGACCCGTAATTATTGTTTGGGGCTCTAACGAAGAGGCCATACTTTGAACCTTCCTTCCTCTTCGCTAAG
>NW_015284956.1:0-325 GCF_001447785.1 Gekko japonicus | reverse complement strand
GTGGCAACCTAGCAATGTTCTGGGTGGGGGTGGGGAAACCACTAGTGTCAGACAGTGTCAGGGTCACTATGCTGGCTGTCACCAATCTCTGCTACATGTTGAGCCACTCGATGGGCTGAACACGGCAGAAAACATTTCAGCCACCATTGAAAGACAGTTAGTGGCATGGGTGGAGGCCACCTTTCCATGGGCTTCATGGTGACCAGTGGTGGCTCAAATATGCTGGCAGCTGCCAAGCAATTTGGGCTTCAGGAGTATTTACTGCATGGCCCACCTCCACCTCATGGTTAAAGATACCTTGGGGCTGGGTTCTTCAGAGAATTCC
>NW_015284955.1:0-325 GCF_001447785.1 Gekko japonicus | reverse complement strand
GCTTTGACAATGGGAGTGTCCTGATGCTTAATGAAGATTCCCAGTACTAATGCTGTAAGGAAAGAAAACAAAAGAGCAAACGTGGACAAAATGATCCCCAAAGGTTCTGCATAAGACAGGAAGTTTATAATTTTGGGGATGCAAGAATCCTGGTTAGTGTTCGGATATTGATCTTCAGGACACTGAGAACAGTAATCCATGTCTGAAAAAGAAAATGAGAGTTTCTGTACCATGTTTTCTTGGTCTGTAACACATCTCATGAATTAAACTTGAATATTACAATGCCAAGTGCTGTCCAGGACACTGGGAATATCAGCTCCCCCCC
>NW_015284954.1:0-325 GCF_001447785.1 Gekko japonicus | reverse complement strand
TTTTTTTAGCATACCCCAGTGTAGCCATAAGGAATGGATGGCAAAGCATTCAGGCACTGGATTGGTTCAGAACAAACCATGGTTTGATGTATAAACCATGTGCTCCTGTGCTCAGTCTTCTTAGTACACACTGCAACCCAATTATAGCACGGTCCTAAGCAGTGTTGAACATAGGAAGCTGCTTCACACAGAATCGGCCCACCAAGGCCAGTACCACCCCCTCAAATGGGAAGGAGCTCCCCAGAGCCTCCAAAAGAGGTCCACCCACACCACCACCCCAGGCCTTCAACTGGTGATGTCAAAGAATGAACTCAGGACCCCATGC
>NW_015284953.1:0-325 GCF_001447785.1 Gekko japonicus | reverse complement strand
GCTCCATTTCCAAGCTCTAGCCTAGTGCTCCATTTCTGTCATTTGTATCTGTTGCATTCTATGCTACACCCAAAAGTAAAGCAAAGGTTAATGTTCACCAAAATATGCTGCAACCTTATCTGATTTTATCCAGCTGATTCATACCCATGCATTTTATTCTAGTCCAGACTCAACCAGTTATCTTCGTAGCAGAGTGTATATTTGAACCTAGCCCTCCCCTCCCCCATCCTAATCCAAGGCTGCGGTCACACGGCAAAATTATTGTGATTTGTTCCCACTATAGATTAAATCGGGATTTTTTTTCCCCAGGTTGGGATGATCACAC
>NW_015284952.1:0-325 GCF_001447785.1 Gekko japonicus | reverse complement strand
ATCTGAATCTCCCCTGGGGACAACAATGCTTCTGAGGAGCAAAGCCCTTGTCTTGTGCCGGGCGCTTTGGACCAGTTGACCATCGCAGCAAACATATCTATATAGCAGTGCCCAGGTCCAAGTAAAAGCCAGAAGAATTCAGAGAAACCCCATTTTTTTCAAGGACTTTCCTCCCTAATATTTCCAGTAGACACATTGGAACTGTGACAGAAATCCTAACACCTTACTAGGGCTTAGTTGCCATCTAAGTCCTCTTAAGGCAGTGTTTAGGATTGCACTCTGAGTCTTCTGTATACAAATTAAAATCTCCATCCTGAAGAATAAC
>NW_015284951.1:0-325 GCF_001447785.1 Gekko japonicus | reverse complement strand
GACCAGGCGTTTCGTGGCCTCCCTCTCCTAGAGAACCAGGACGTCGACATCACCAGGAACCTGGTCAGCATTAAGAAGATGCGGGAGAACCAAGTGGGGTGCATCCGGGTGAGCGGCTGGCGGGGCTCAGCCCTCTCCGGCCTTCCGGCGGTCCAGCTGGCCTCCTGCTCTCAGGGGGGGGGTGAGGCAGGGCTGAGGCGTTGGCCGTCTCCAAAGCCACCGGCTGGCCAATGAAGGGGGCGCACCTGGAGGGGCACGCACAGGAGATGTGTCCTGATGCAGGAGAGCCGGCCAGCTACGAGCCCCTCAACCTACTGAGGGATGA
>NW_015284950.1:0-325 GCF_001447785.1 Gekko japonicus | reverse complement strand
CAGGAAATGACCCCTGTATGTCTACACACACATACACATACAGAGAGAGGGAGAGAGACAGTGAAACAGCTGCCTATTCAGAACCAACCAATGGTGCTTTGACTGAGCTGATGGTTGGGCTTAGCTACATATCTTGCATTCAGATGCAAACAGTGTATCCTTTGAAAGACATGAGAGCTTCTTCTTTTAAACTGTGTGTACATCTTCATCTCCTGCATTTTGGAAATATTTCTGGATTTCTTAAAGCTAATAGCAAACACAAGACTTAAACCAAAGAAACATCTGCTGGGGAACAACAACAAAAAATCATTTGCATTGACTGTCC
>NW_015284949.1:0-325 GCF_001447785.1 Gekko japonicus | reverse complement strand
AATGAGTGGCCACTATAGTTTACTGAGAAATAGATGAGTTGATAGTTCTAAATGCATTAAGATTCCAACTGCTTTTGCACTGTTTTAATAAACAGTGATTGTATTAAGTTGTAAACATGTACTGCAAACTTGTCAAATTCCTTTGTCATAAGGACAGAGTCCAGGGATGTTGCACCCTCCAGCTTCCCCTTGTCCTCCAATAATAGAATTAAACGTTGTCATACCTCAGCCAAAGAGCCATTCCAATATCAACCTGCAGAATTGGGATTTGTATGAAGATTTGATACTATTAAGCTTGGCTAGGGTTCCCAGGCCCCTGGGGGGG
>NW_015284948.1:0-325 GCF_001447785.1 Gekko japonicus | reverse complement strand
GCACTCTTAACCACTACACCAAAGTGGCAAAACGAGACAAACACTCAGGAAAGGTCTATGGGGATACAGTCAACCCGATGGTTCTTGGCGTTGCCCACTAAGTTCTATGGTAGGGGTACCCAATGTATTGTCTGTGAGTGCTGTGGTGCCTGCCAACACCTTTCCAGGTGCCCACCAAGTGTTTTTAGAAAGTGGATGTGGCCATGTGGGACTCTTGTCGGGCTTCTGATTTGCAACTGAAGATCCAACTGCCTGTTGCAGATGTTTTAAAAAGTTGTTTCAGAGGCAGTTGCTGCTAGAGAGCCAGTTTGGTGAGAGCCAGTTT
>NW_015284947.1:0-325 GCF_001447785.1 Gekko japonicus | reverse complement strand
TAAAAAACATTTTAAGTGTTCCGATTGTTTTAACTCTGGTGTTCTTAGAGTTTTAACTGATTTTATATCGCATTGGAACCCAAAGTGCTGTGAACCGCCCCGAGGGCGATAAAAAAAATATCTATTTTAATTAACAAATAATTAATTAATAAATGTGACCCTCGTTCTTCAGATCTTCATGGTGAACGTTTAAACGACTTAAGGTTTTAGTCTCTTATTTATTTTGCAAGTTTTATCATCACTGTTTAGTTTACCTTTTAGCATTGCAATTTTGTGGTTTCCCAAGGTATCCCTATCTGTACATCTGCATTTCTGATTTAAATAT
>NW_015284946.1:0-325 GCF_001447785.1 Gekko japonicus | reverse complement strand
ACAGCTGAGGCAGCTGCTGGTACTGGAGCATGAATGGGCTGCTGGTTGGGCCTGGGCCTTTGCATCAGCAGCACAGACAGAATACCCAAAGCTCAATGGAACCCAAGTGCAAGAGCTAATACATGGGACTAGTCTGGCAAACACAGACACTTGAGTCAACACTCAGGCAAATTAACTTCTCTGCGCAGTAATGTTTACATTTGCAAGCAAACATGTTGATTGCTGAAATTTATCAAGTGTAGACTAAGGCCTAGTTACTGGGGATTCGCTTAGAAAATTTTCAAGGATGCATCTTGAATGAGTAGCTTAAACAAATGGCATCAGT
>NW_015284945.1:0-325 GCF_001447785.1 Gekko japonicus | reverse complement strand
CTCAGGATGCCAAGCAATGCAAATGAGGTATGTCCATAACTTTTAATCCTTTAAAGTACCAATTTTGAGAGAAGAAGGGCCAGTAAAAGTTCATTAAAAATACCTTCAGCTTCCAATCCCAGTATGTTACCCATTATATCTTGTCTGTCAAAATCCCCTCACTAGCTCACAGATACCACCGTGGAGCCTGGTGGCGACTGTGGGCAGGGGCCAGTTTGCCTCCCCTGGAAGGGGGGAAAGGCATGTGACCAGCAACATTGGCATTGCTATGTCATTGTGGAGGGTTGGAGCCAGCTGTGACTTAAGCATCGCTCTGCCCTGCCCT
>NW_015284944.1:0-325 GCF_001447785.1 Gekko japonicus | reverse complement strand
TGATAGCATCTGCTGATTACCAAATTGGTATAGACGTGTAAGAGTCTCGATGCTTGAAGTGTTTTCCTTGTGTGTGAGGTCAAAGACAAGAGCCTTCTGGGCAAATTTTATATAGGGATCACTGCCTGATGTATACTGAGCTCTGGATCTGTGTTAACATTTGTTAAGAAAAGAAATGCAAATAGAAAGAAACTCAAACAAATTAAACAGTTTACTAGAAGACAAAGATCACATGGAAATCAACACACATTCATAAAACCTATAAATCACACACATTCAGAAAACCTATAAAACTTATTTAGTACCCAAATAAAATGCCTAAAAG
>NW_015284943.1:0-325 GCF_001447785.1 Gekko japonicus | reverse complement strand
TGTTCTGTTGCTTCAGACTAACATGGCTGGAGAGGAACGCTCAGGGGAACAAGGAATTGTTTCCAGGGCTCCTTCCTCTAAGAGATTAGTTTCCTGTCCTGATTTTTTTTCAAAAGATTTTTTTTTCCCGAAGGGAGAGTGAGCCAAGCCTATATCTAACAGGCAGTACAAAGTGTTGCCAAAAGCTTTATTCCTTGGTTCCTTACACTGTAGTATTCTTGCAAGTTTCCCTACTGGTCTCTCCGGTAGCAGCACTACAATTGACTGGCCTAGTTTCAGATGATGGTGTTGGATCTATAAAGGATGGATTGGACAGAAAAGCAGG
>NW_015284942.1:0-325 GCF_001447785.1 Gekko japonicus | reverse complement strand
GAGGAATGATTGTGAAGTAATTTGTACTTCTGATGTGCTCCAGGATTGATTGCTATTTTTGAGGGGAAAGTGTATACTTCAACTTTGAGAAAGAAGTTCTCCCAAACAGGCTAATTATAGCCAGCTTCCCATCCTGTCTGTGTACTTGTTTGAAGCAAGATTTATGTATCAACAACTACAGTGATTTAGCTATGATAGCAATTTGAAACACCTTGTTAAAGTGTCTGCGATGGAGAGTCCTTGTCAACAGTTCCTTGTACTGGTGATTTGTACGTATGGACTTTTGAGTTGAGAACATTGCAAACTTGAGACTTTATATTATAGA
>NW_015284941.1:0-325 GCF_001447785.1 Gekko japonicus | reverse complement strand
CATCCCTTTTTCCTGCTAGCCTGTTCTCCAGATGGGTTATTTGGGGGCAACGGCTTACGACGGGAGCCATAGAACAGTACTTCAAACTGTGAAATATTTAGTGATGCAAAGATATCATTTGTTACAAGATTAAATGGGAAAGTGTAGGTCTCTTCCCATGTATAATCCACGTTGATCCACAGAAGTGTTGGGATGACTAGCAGGAATTCCATGTCATATTTTGGTGGGGTAGGCCGGGGGGGTCCCCAACTTGGGTCAACCCAAAGCTTTCCTGGTGCCTGCCAGGTGTTTCTCAGAAGTGGGCGGGGCCAGGCAGGGCTTTTGC
>NW_015284940.1:0-325 GCF_001447785.1 Gekko japonicus | reverse complement strand
CTCAAGTGCTGGCTCGTCTGGAGCTTCTGGAAGATGGTCAGGGTACCTCTGTGGCGGCCGGTGAAGTGGCAGCAGTGTTCAAGCAGCAGATTGGCGGTCAGCAAGCAATTGAGGGCACGGAGGGCCAACAATTGGAGCTGTATGAAGGACCTCCATTGCAAGAAGGTAAGGCTGACAATGCCTACCACGGTGAACCGTTGTGGCCGTGGGTTCCAGGTGGACAGGGTACCTCAGGGATGTCATCTAAACAGAGCACCACTTCACAGAGTTCAGCTGCATCCTCACCACCAGGCGTTTGGCCAGGCGCACTACCTTATGCAGGATG
>NW_015284939.1:0-325 GCF_001447785.1 Gekko japonicus | reverse complement strand
GCGATGTCATCACCCAGAACTGACGTTATTGCATCAAGGACATTGTGTGATGACATTCTTGTTTGCCGGCAGCAGATCAAACCCACCAAAAGCGGGGGAACCGCTGGGACCTGGAGGCTGATATCCTTAGCTGAAGGTTTTTGGCGCAAGGTCAGGCAGCAAGTTTCTGTCGCAAAGCAAGGATTCAAACTTGGGTTTTCCAGAATCTAGTCCAACCACCACACCACAAGAGTGACAGTGATTTGAGCTGAAGCAGTTTGTCTGAAGAACAATCTGAATATTCTGTTATTTGCACAATACACACAGTTTTCAGGATTTCATCTTG
>NW_015284938.1:0-325 GCF_001447785.1 Gekko japonicus | reverse complement strand
GACTTGATGTGTTCTATAAGTCCTACAGGTCTAAGACAACCGGTTAGGTTGACTGTAACCATTCTTGCTGCTTAGTCTTGGAATTCCGGCAGGAAACAGGTTCCTATACTGCCTTCTTCCTGTGGAATAATTCGCTAGCTCCCACTTGCCCAGGTCAACAGCAACCGAGAATCCAAGCCTGGCAGCAGCAGACACCACTTGTAGGAAAGCATGCATACAACATGGCTCACCCACCAAGAAGGCATTAATATCACAAAACTGTATCCAACACAGACCGATAAGGATAAAACTATTCAATCCCTTAGTTAGTTTGCATTGGTTCCAT
>NW_015284937.1:0-325 GCF_001447785.1 Gekko japonicus | reverse complement strand
TTCAGTTCCCAGCATCTCCAGTGAAAAGGATCAAATAGTAGGTGATGTTGAAGACCCTGGAGAGCTGCTACCATTCAAAGTAGACAATACTGACCAGTGGTCTAATTCAGTATAAGGTAACCTTGTGTCCCATTTCAGTAAGGTGATCCATAGGGATCCATGGACAGTATAAGTAGCTCCTGAGAGATCCAGCAGACCAACAGGGATACATGTACACACTAAAGCCACCGACCATGTCCCATCATGACTTTTCTCTGCCCCATTTTGGCCTTGTGCTCAACCCCCCACAGTAGAAATAACACAGGTTCTTGATCAAGACTACATA
>NW_015284936.1:0-325 GCF_001447785.1 Gekko japonicus | reverse complement strand
TAACTCAGCTTAGAGGGAACCCTGCTCTGTGCTCATTGGCTGGCCACCCGTGATGTCACTGAGAAGGCATCCCCCAGAGCCGCTTGGCACTTTTAAATAAAGCTGCCTTTTTGAAATATCTCAAGTGATGAACAGATAAGCATGGCATCTCAGGAAAAGGTGGAGGGGCGAGGGAGCTTCTGATTTCTCTGCTGTGTGCTTCTGTCATTTCAGATGTAAAGTCTGGAGGAAGCTGGGTTTGCCTCATGGCTCAAGGACAAAGTGTGATCTCTCTTTTTAAATTATATGCCTTCACCCGTAGTTTAATATAAGCTGGAGACATGAG
>NW_015284935.1:0-325 GCF_001447785.1 Gekko japonicus | reverse complement strand
AAGTGCACACGAGGATTGATTATATTTTAATCTCTTCTTCTCTACAGCAAAACATCCAATCTACAGATATAGGTCCCAGACACCTAACTGACCATGCATGGCTGAGCTGTCAGATCTCAAACACGGCAGCAGATAAAATAGACAAACAATGGTCTGCAGATACTTCCATTTTATTGAGGGAAACAACTACAATACGTTTAAACACAGAAGTTAAAAATTTCCTGACGATACATAAAGGAACGGAGACGGATCCGGCGCTTCAATGGGATGCCTTGAAAGCTGTATTACGCGGAGTTATAATCTCAGAATCCACACATCTGAAAAG
>NW_015284934.1:0-325 GCF_001447785.1 Gekko japonicus | reverse complement strand
GGGGTATAAATCCAATCTTCTTCTTCGTCAAGATAAGCACCATCCATTGAGCCCTCAAAACCAACTGATAACTGGTTCGGTTCTTTCAGGATCAAAGTTGTCTGATAATAGCGGCCCTCTGCTCAGCCACCAGGTAGGTGTGTACTGAACCTTGATGTCCCTTCTTAAGAGGCAATCGCAGGGTACAAGTTCTTCCTCACCATGAACCTTCTTAGTGAAGTTGGGGGACAAGAGAGAAGACATCATGGGACTGGGATAATGGTCCAACAAGACTATGCAGGCCTGTCGGGGAACTGCTGAATTCAGGGGTCGTTTCGTAGAAAAA
>NW_015284933.1:0-325 GCF_001447785.1 Gekko japonicus | reverse complement strand
GGGCGGGGTATCAATCCAACTCTTCTTCATCATCATCTGCCCCAAAGGTCATGGCTGTTTGAAGAAGCGAAGAATGCTGTGCAGTATACAAGGCCTACCACCACAGCCCCAGAGATTACAGGTTATCTCTTGCCTTTTCTGGGGAACCCAACCCTTGGCTATCAGTCCCGATTCGGCCTGCCCAGTCCTTCCCTCACATAATCGGAACTCTCTGTCTTCATCTCTCCACTCATGCCATGTTTCCGATAGTAATACAAAAGATACAAAACATCAAACTGTGCGTGAATAATGAAAGTATATAGATATTAAACTGATAAGAACAGAT
>NW_015284932.1:0-325 GCF_001447785.1 Gekko japonicus | reverse complement strand
TGCAAAAGAACTCATGCCAATCCCTCTTATGGGCCAATGGCGTAACAGTGTAACAGCAGTTTTATATGTTTTGGGGATTCAAACAGCTTGAAGGGCCTGATCTAGGATACATGAAATATTTAGTTTGAAAAAGTAATGGATTGTTTGTTGCAGCAGCTTTCTAAAATATATCCTATTAAACAGAGATGCACATACTTCTCAAGATTGATCTCATATTGGCAGAAGCAATGGGAGAGGGGTGTAACTGTTATCCTAAAATGTCACTACCCCATTGAGAACTTTGAGAAAATAACACACTAGTTTGAAAAGCTTCCCTTCAGACTTA
>NW_015284931.1:0-325 GCF_001447785.1 Gekko japonicus | reverse complement strand
CCAACCATCTCATCCTTTGCCGTCCCGTCCTTGATACTACTGCTTTTTTATGGTTACCTGTTTTATTGTTTTAATGTTCCGTTGCCAAATGGCCTTGTAAGCCGCTCTGAGCCTACTTTGGTGCAGAGGGTGGGGTAGAAATTAAGTAAGTAAATGAATAAGCAAAAAGAAGAAGAATTAGAAATATGAACACGTCCAGTCATTCTGTAGTCTGTGGAAACAGGCGTGCGTTTTAAAATTTGTGTTTTTGTTACTGAACGTTTTTAAAGCCCTACAATTAAACTTTTAAAAGTAGGAAAGACCCAGAGTCCAGGAGCACCTTAAA
>NW_015284930.1:0-325 GCF_001447785.1 Gekko japonicus | reverse complement strand
TGTACCTGGTTTTAGGCTTGCTGTCTTAATATCTAATCTGTACACTGCCTTGGGTATTGGCACAGAAAGAATGACATGAAATAAAATATATACCAGTCCGGGGATCTATGTGGAATATGGTTTGCAACAGAAAACTGTACCTTCTGCTTTCACTCCCCCACCCCCGCTTTTTACCGTAATCTAAATTTTAGGTATTATTATTTATTTTAGGTGTAAAATTTATGAGTTGTGTTTTCCACTTGCTCGGAGCACTCAAAGAAATACACAGCATGTATTAAAAAGCATATTCTAAAAACAGATGTTAAAAAGCTTTAGAAAGTTTTAA
>NW_015284929.1:0-325 GCF_001447785.1 Gekko japonicus | reverse complement strand
AAAAAATGGTTGTACACTCCTCCATTTATGATATGTCCAGGTACAATATAAAACAAGGTATATGGCCTCAGATTTACAGGACATCGGTTACTGAGAAAAGGCAACATTGATCTAAGCACAGCCCACATATAGTCTCTAACAACTGAAATTCCCATTCAGCAACTTTTAAGGTCATCAAGTTTACATTGCCCAGGACTGAGAGAAGAATTCCTTACATGGGAAGGTCAAACAATTGTTCAGATGGGTGTTCCTCAAAGGAAGCTGGGTGGAAAATGTAAATCATTTGAGAAGCAATCCCACCAATGAGGACCCCACCTGGATGAAA
>NW_015284928.1:0-325 GCF_001447785.1 Gekko japonicus | reverse complement strand
CCTTCGCCGCTCGAATCCTGTCGCTCTGTTGCTCCGTCGTTTGGCCTTGCGTGCCTCTCCGCGCTGCCCAGCACCGCCTCTCCGCCGCACCCAGCTGTAACCGCTTGCGCCCAGCCTCCAACTCCTCTCGGCGCCTTAAAGCCGCAGCGTCCACCTGCGTCCACCTGCAACAAAACTGGTAAGAAAGAGAAAAAAGTTGTAATTTCGAGCTTTCGTTTCCCCTTGTTTCAGCCCTTATTTTGAGCCTCTTCTCCTCTGTTGTTCCCCTCTCTGCAATTTATTAAACTAGCCGCTCTTTTTAGGTCTGTTGTGCTTGTTCCTCTCT
>NW_015284927.1:0-325 GCF_001447785.1 Gekko japonicus | reverse complement strand
CGGTTCTACCACTAGGCTAACCTAGGCGGCCGTCTAAGGCGCGGACCTCTAAGGACGCAGAGAAGCCACAGCCCGTCTGTGGGGCGGCTGTGCTTCACTCCCTTAGAAAAGGTGCGCCTTCCGTGGCCCTCTCTCCGGATGCCTGTGCAGGGGCAGGGCGAAATTTGGGTGTGCACGCCCCCACCCTCTTCCCTTCCGCCCCAGCAACTGGGAGCGCGCTGCTGAATGCCGGAAGGAAAAAGCAGTCTGCTGAGCATGTGCAGCCTGGGCCCGGTCGGTCTTTGCCTGCCTCATGCGGTCAGTCAGCCATGGCGGCTGCAATGGT
>NW_015284926.1:0-325 GCF_001447785.1 Gekko japonicus | reverse complement strand
CCTTCCAACTCCATGATTCTATGATTCCTGCTTAGCCCCCAAACCAGCAACAGGCTAATCCTGCTATATTCTGAAGGAGGGAGGGCTGGTCAGCAGCAAGCAGGAAAAGTCTGCTGAAAATAGGTGAGGTTTTCTTAAATACTCCTCAGCTTGAGCTTCCCCATTGGCTGTTTCCTTCCAGCCACCCATTTTTTCCCTTTGTGCTTCATTTGACTAGAGGCAGAGGCAAACGGATCCACAGCCTAACTGCTGTGAATGCCTCTTTTAGTAAAACAGCAGCACATAACAGACTTTTCTTAAATCCAGAGTATTTCCAGAGGTTGAC
>NW_015284925.1:0-325 GCF_001447785.1 Gekko japonicus | reverse complement strand
ATATCGACACATATCGAACAAACAGTTTGCTTCTGTTCGAGCAAACAGTTTGCGTTTGTGGCAAGCGCAGCGGATGCATAAGCTCATTTCATTGTCTGTAACGATAAACGCTCTGTGTGTGGTAGATGATAGAGCAAACAATGGAAGTGCTCTTCTGGGATGATCACATGTAACTGATGATCTCAAACGCAGGAAGGGTGGAACCCCCTGCCCTCCTGGAAGGGCACCTACGGTTACCTGGGGGTCCAGCAGCCAGCTGGGGCAGGGGGCTTACTAGATTGTGGGTGCTGTCACTGGCAATGTGCTGACATCACTTCCTGTGCAC
>NW_015284924.1:0-325 GCF_001447785.1 Gekko japonicus | reverse complement strand
ATTGTCCCAAACACTCTTTTTCCCCACCACATGGGTAGTATCGAATCAGTGCATGATAACTGTTTCCTCAGCAACTGCTAATGCTGCCAAAAAGTGCCCTTGTTCATTGCAAACATTCCAGAACATATGCCATCTAGAAGAACAACTAAGAGCCTCTCATGGAGATCTCCAACATGAACCTCCCCAAACGAAGACCCTCTTAGAGGCCATCTCTACATGTCCCGACTTGGAATAGGGTGGTGACTACAAGACGTGACCTTCTGAACAGTGGACAGAGGTTGTTATATGGTACTCTGCATTACTACGTATGGGTGTGAAAGTTGGA
>NW_015284923.1:0-325 GCF_001447785.1 Gekko japonicus | reverse complement strand
TCGTTTCATCCTTACGACAAGCTGATGGGTTAGGCTTAGAGCCAGAGACTGGTGAAGACTGAGAGGCAGTAACACAGCCTAGTATTCTCATTCCCCAATTATTCCTCATCACAGTCATTACTATACTCTCCATCCACCACTCCATTCGTATCTTTTCCCTTTGATTAAATGTTACAAAACAAAAGCATTCTTGACATGATAGTATGTGTGATTGTATCAATGTTTTTTCTGAGAGATGAATGTGTCATGTGTATATTTAAAACACAACACAAAAACAATCTTATATGTGTACAACAGCATCAAGTTTGCTTTTTTGCAGTGTTTT
>NW_015284922.1:0-325 GCF_001447785.1 Gekko japonicus | reverse complement strand
CTGTGACCATTGCTCCATGCCACTGCCGTACATAACGCCTCTGGGGTCACCACTGCTGCCACCACCACGCCTGCCATCCAGCGCCACCGCGCCACCAATTCCCTCATTGCCGGGGTCTGCAGTCACTGAGGGAGCCGCAGATCATGTCCAGGTAGGCCACCCCACTGAGCTTGGGAGAAGGAGGAAAGCTCCTGCCTCACCAAGCTCCAGGCAACAAGTGGAGGAGAGCGGATAAGGAGCTGGCCATTAGCAGGCCAGCTCCACCCCCAAGCAAGGCACGTGAGCTGCTTAGCCCACGTGCCTGCTCTTCCTCCTTTGAGGGAGG
>NW_015284921.1:0-325 GCF_001447785.1 Gekko japonicus | reverse complement strand
CTACAAACAGTTCCACCTGATTCCCTCATATCAAGTTGCTGTCTGTCAATCCTGCACTGCCTGCTGGTCATGCTTCAGCCTATTTTTTAAAGAACCACCTCCACATTTACATACCACATCACTTTTTGTTGTGTAGACTCGATCAGCAAGGCTTTCTATTGCAATCCACTTAACAGGCATCTTTGCAATGCGTCCTTGTCGATAATAATCCCCGCTATAGATCCTCTTGGACAAACCAAAGTCTGCTACACACACAGTCATGTCATCCCGTAACCTGTTGGTTGGTTAAGGGTCACTATTAATACGAATCAATTTAAAAAGAATA
>NW_015284920.1:0-325 GCF_001447785.1 Gekko japonicus | reverse complement strand
AAAAAAAAAACACCTTCAACTGAACACTTTAGGATTCAATGCCATTAAGCTACAAATTGGTTTGGCTAATTCGTGAAAGTTATGCGAAGCGTTAATATCGGTAATTAAGGAAAGCCCCCCACAATTCTGTGAGTGCATCCCTTTTAATCAATGGAGAAATTGTCTGCTAACTTATCACATGTGGGTTTATAGTTAGATATGCTACCATTGACATTTAAAGTACAAACAGACGTCTTGGCATTCACCACAGTGTGACCTTGCATTGCAAATAAGAATATTCACACCACAGATATCAAAATGGTTTAAATAGTCATTCCCTTTTCCC
>NW_015284919.1:0-325 GCF_001447785.1 Gekko japonicus | reverse complement strand
AGCGAGCAGCAAGGACCACGGCTTCAGTGGTCGGGGTGTTTCCGAATGAGATCTATCCCCGGGATCACTTCTTCGAAGGAATCAGTCGGGAAAGCGGTCCTCTTTTGGGGGCTCTCCAAAACAGGGCCACCCCCGCTCAGCTCCCAGGCCCCGATCCACACAACGACGGCTGCACCAAAGCCCTGTCCGCTCCGCCTCCCCCCACCCCACCCCAGCTGGACTGCGGCCGGGCGGGAAAGGGCCGCGCGCGCCAAGAGGGCCCCCCGAAAGGCCGGCGGGAGCGGCCCCGGAGGCGCCCGGGCAGGACGCCAAGCAGGCAGCTCAG
>NW_015284918.1:0-325 GCF_001447785.1 Gekko japonicus | reverse complement strand
CCCGGGAGGTCCAGGAGGTGAGTTTGCTAATGCGCCGCCATAAACCGGAAGCCTATTATAGTGGTTTCCTTAGGAAAATAATTTTCAAAATGTAGAAATTACATAGGATATCTGCAAAATGTGAAATCATGAGCAGATGCAAAAATTTTATATGAATTTGTGGTGTACACAAACAGAAGCTGCCACTCATTGAAATTCGGGATGCCAACAGCCTGGAGGGGGGGGAATGCCCTGCCTTTTTAATAGAGGTATTATGTATGGAAATGGGCAACACAGAGGTACAACATGTCTTGGTAAATCACATCCTATTAAGTCTCCATTACAT
>NW_015284917.1:0-325 GCF_001447785.1 Gekko japonicus | reverse complement strand
CTCTGTTGGCTATTAGAATATATGATTATACCTCAGGGGCAGAACAATCCTATACCACGCCTGCACCGCAGCAGTCAGCTGCCACATGACTATGGCTGTGCTAGTCTATTCCCTAAAGGCATAAGTTATGCAGCAGCCAGCAGACAAAGTTAGGGATTTGCAGCGTTTTCTGTTTGTAACTGGTCTAACATCTATAGCAACCGCACTGCAGCAGTCAGTGGAGGTGCTGCATGGAGGCAGTGGCACTATGACAGACAGGGCTGCCAAAACCAATCAGGGGCCATGTGGCAAGTGGATGAAGTCCAGCATCCATCTCAGGCAGGGG
>NW_015284916.1:0-325 GCF_001447785.1 Gekko japonicus | reverse complement strand
AGGAATTTCCCAATCCCAAATTGGCAACCCTAATACAATCCTAAATTCCATCAGTCCAATCCTTGCCAAAGGTGAGTCTGAAAAAATGGTGTAAAGACCCATGAGGATGAAATTGAAATGGCTCATTTAGTAAGATTCATCACAAATGGGAAACTATACCCAAATAGGGGCCCCAATGTTTACTTTAATATTCTACTTTATCTGGGTGGTGACTTAGAGGTGCGAAGACACCCTTCCTCAGTAGTTTGAATGCAAATCCTTTCCCCCTTTTTGCTTCTCTCAAAATTCTTTGGTTGCATCACCTGAAGAGAAACCACCAACTTCG
>NW_015284915.1:0-325 GCF_001447785.1 Gekko japonicus | reverse complement strand
AGCTTCCTTTTTTCTACCCCGAATTTATCACCCACCTTCTTCATCGGGTGCCTCTGAGTTCTCGCATTACGGGAGACAAAGTGTTCTATACACCGTGCATAATTTTAGAAGCCTCTGTCATGTCCCTCCACGCAACGTGTCATTTTTATATGAATGTTTGTTCCCAGAATTTTCTCATCTCTGCACATCATACCTACCTTTGAAAAGAGAGGCAAAGATCAGGACTGTTAGAGTTGCTGAGGAAGAGGCTGGATTCCGTACCTTCCAGGAGGCATCCATGAGCGGCTGGCTCCTTCTGTTCCCTAGCACCCTCTTACAACCACTG
>NW_015284914.1:0-325 GCF_001447785.1 Gekko japonicus | reverse complement strand
GGTTGTTGTTGGTACTGTGGAACCTTCCCTTTGATCTACCCAATACTTCAGAAGGAGATTGATAGACATCTGTACCCCTTCCTCTGCATTGCTTGCAGAGTTGATTGAAGAGGAGCTTAGGAAAGCCTTTATCCCCATCTGCTTTCTCCTACAGACAGTTCTCTCACATCTACTTTATTTAAAATGTTTCTATCCCCCTTATCTCCTTGGACTCAAGGCCTGTTGAACATGTGCAGCTTTTGGGTACCAAGTCAGACCATTGGGTCATTGAGCTTCACATTGAGTACTCAGACTGACAGGGTCTCAGGCAGTGTTCCCTCTAAGC
>NW_015284913.1:0-325 GCF_001447785.1 Gekko japonicus | reverse complement strand
TGCTTCATGGGTTCAGAAGACTCAGTAGAACACTGCATCATGGGTCCAGAAGACTCACAACAACAGCATGGAAATAAGAAATAAAACACAAACCCACACAAAAGGCAGTTTCCGTGGCTTCTTAAACTCTCCCACACTAGGCACAACTCTTACTTGGGGGATCTTGTAGTTGCACAAGATGGTGGCCATGTGGACACAGACATTTGAGCTGGGTCCGCCAATCACCGCTACTAGATTGCTCTGCCTCTCACACTTGTAGTTAGGAATATATTTGCCCTGTCTGGAGAGAAGTTCCAAGGAAGCACGATAGGTCCAGCTTGCGCTG
>NW_015284912.1:0-325 GCF_001447785.1 Gekko japonicus | reverse complement strand
GGTGTTGTGTGGGAGGGAGAGGCCGTGTACCCCCTTTTTCCCTCTGTTGCTTTGAGCAGCTCTCCCAGCCGGCTGTGGTGATGCCCAGTCCAGGAGCCCCTGGGTTCAAGTCCCTATGAATCCCGTTACGTTGTTACACCGAGAGGCTTGTGGCATAGCAGTAAGGTGACGGCTGCGAACCCGTGTGCCTCTTTTCTGGAACAGTCGTGCAAGCACCTGCTTGTTTATCTGTGGCCTGTTATGCACGGGTGTTTCCTCTCGCTTTCGAGTTGCGGGTCTGTCGGGTTTCTTTGTCATTCTGCATTGATTTTACTCCCTTCAGTGC
>NW_015284911.1:0-325 GCF_001447785.1 Gekko japonicus | reverse complement strand
GATTCTAGACAACTGCTTTTTGGATACTTTTCACACTTCATCTGGTTAAAAAATAAACGTTAAATTGAAATCACTGATATCAAGTAGAAAATGCTAGAAAGGGATCTGAATTCATTCCACTTGGTTTAGCTAGCAGTTTCTGGCCAGAAGCAAAAGGTCAGGAAAGTGCAGGATTAGTTACTGTGGTTTGGAGAGGGACTAAGGAAGGACAGCAATAATTCTTTGTTAATGGCACTATAGCTTTTTCTAAATGGAAACAGTTTCTTTGGTGGTTTAGGAATCTAGTAGTATGTTCTTCCAGCGATGATTAACGTCCTCCTTTTCT
>NW_015284910.1:0-325 GCF_001447785.1 Gekko japonicus | reverse complement strand
TGAACTCAATTTATCTATCAGCTATTTGGACTTGCTTCCATAAAAGCTGTGGCAAGTCACACAGCCTGGCCGTTGCTGGGTTTGTTTGGGGTTTTTCCCTCCATAAAAGAAGGGAGACAGAAGGACAATCAGTGAGATCTCCTAGATTTTCTGGGGTGGGCTTTGCCTCTGATGGCCGATGCGGGGGACAAACAGGGATGTCCATGATAGCCATTTCTTCATGACCATCTGGATCCCTGCTTCTGTAGAGACAAAGCTAGACATCTACGGGCATTCGATGTGACTTAACACAGCGATTCTTATGATAACCATCTTCAAGTACTTG
>NW_015284909.1:0-325 GCF_001447785.1 Gekko japonicus | reverse complement strand
TTCCTGATGAAAGGGGCAGATAGGCTGGAGTGATGGGCTAGTAGGGACAGAAAAGAAGCCACGGAGCATCCCTGTTCTCTCTGTAGATCTCCCAAGAGACATGAAAAAGAACACCATAGTTGGTCTCTCCTGGCTTCTCGTTTAATTGATTACCCTTTCTCAAGGGCTACAAGTTTCTGATCAGAATTGGATAGAACCTCAGCTCTTTAAATCTGGAAAGGGTCTGCCCTATGAGATATAACTAAAGTCATATATACACAAGGGATATCCCACAGCAAACCCCGCACCCCATCACAACCTTATATAAGTGGAAAGGAAAGAAGAA
>NW_015284908.1:0-325 GCF_001447785.1 Gekko japonicus | reverse complement strand
TTTAGATTTTGGAAAGGGCCCCATCTTTTAATTACACCCTTGGTGGGAACCCATCTTCACAGTCAAGAAATCTTGCCATTAACAGCTTTGTGTATGGGTAAGGCAAAGTGAAAGAAAGACCAGAAAGGGAGAGAGAATGTACACTTGTGAGTTGGTGTGAAAGTGAGAGAGCGCAAGCATTCTCATGTGGGTGTGGGCTTTATAACGGATCAGAAAGTTTGACTGTGTTCATAAAGACCAAGCTTTTCTCACCCACAAAAGGTATTCAGTCGGCTTAGCACAGCTAGGAAGACTGTGTTATTGCCAATTACTGTTGTATACATTT
>NW_015284907.1:0-325 GCF_001447785.1 Gekko japonicus | reverse complement strand
TTGACTGTGCGACTGAACAACAAACAACCAAAGCATTTATATATGGTAAGAACCTGTGTATATAAAATTAAAATTGTCATCACATGGTTAGTTTCTACAACTAGAATGGTCTTGTACCTTGGTGGTGACTCATTAGGGATGGTATGATACTCAGGGGAGCTCTGGGCATGAGGAAAAATACAGGAACCCTGATCCCATGGAAGTTGCCTGTGTATGTATGTAAAGCTGATTCACACATTATGGAGAACAGGGGTTGGTCTGTGGTCTTCCACCCTACGCCCTGTGTAAAAGTCACAATCCATTCTCTTCATGCAGGGCCAAACTT
>NW_015284906.1:0-325 GCF_001447785.1 Gekko japonicus | reverse complement strand
TTCAGTCCTCATGTTTGTTCTTTCTACATGTGCTTCACAAAAAAGCTCACCTTCTGAGAAATAAAGCTTCCAGCCTCTATAAGGAGTAACTGGGTTCAGTGTTGCTTGAATGAGCTGGGATGGAGCTGCGAAGTATCAAAACTAGTCGTTAGTGATAATAGCAGGCATAAAATGCTCAATTTTCAGAAAAACAGGATAGAGGTTACACTTTAGAACCAAAGTGAACAGGGACCACAAAGAAGCAACCTGGAAACGTGATTCAGCTCTGAAAACTTTGACCCACCCCAAATATCCCCTTATATGCCAGGGGTGGCCAAACTGTGGC
>NW_015284905.1:0-325 GCF_001447785.1 Gekko japonicus | reverse complement strand
TTTATCCTCACAACAACCCTGTGAAGCAGCTTAGGCGTAAAAGTCTGAGACATCCGGCAACCTTCCATGGTGGAGTGGTGATCTGAACCTGAACTTCCCAGCTCCTAGTCAGATACTCTAAGCACTACATAACACCAGCTATTCATATTTAAAAGCCTAATGGCATTTTCAATAAATATTCCTGGAGCCGGGACAACTGATCAATTAGATGTTTTAAACTGTAGGGAATCAATAAAGTGTCCAGTCCAAGACTGCTCACTGGAAATCTCCCAGGCAACTCAAGCACAGCAAATGGCCTATCCTCCCTGTGGCTCTGGACCTAAAG
>NW_015284904.1:0-325 GCF_001447785.1 Gekko japonicus | reverse complement strand
AAATCCAGGTAAAGCTTGGTCATGTTACTGCACCAAGGCAGGGTCACCTTGACACAATGTCAACCCAGAGAAGACCAGCAGAAGAAATTTAGGCAAGGGGAGCCACTTTTTCAAGCACAACAGTACCAATGGAGGTCAACAGAAGCCCAGCAGAACCATGTTAAGCAAAAGGGGGCACTTTTGCAAAGCTAATAGTACCAATATCCACACTTAGAAGTCCAGCAGAACAATGTTAGGCAAGGAAAGCCACTTTTGCAAGGGTTACAGAATCAAGGGCAATCCACAGAATAAGCCTGAAGACCTTTAACTGCTGGTATCCCAAAAT
>NW_015284903.1:0-325 GCF_001447785.1 Gekko japonicus | reverse complement strand
AACAAGACTATGGTTTTCTTTCAAACAAGGAAACCCTCAATCATGCATAAGAGGAAGAGGGAGGAAGCCTGCAAGGCTGGGAATAAACAAGGCCCATTCGTGCCGGAGGCCATATTCAGATACAGCCTTGTTAGTGCGTCTGAATACAGCTTTAGGCTTAGGAGGGACATAGCACAAAACCACTGCTTATTTTAACTATGGGTTAGTTTTCGATGCCAGGAAACCAGCTAGGAGTAAACTAGGATGTCCAAATGTGTACAGACTGCAAAATCATAAAACTCACTGTGGTTAATAAGCTGCAAATTATGGTTTTAGATCTTGGCTA
>NW_015284902.1:0-325 GCF_001447785.1 Gekko japonicus | reverse complement strand
CAACCAAAATCACACAATACTCAATAATACAGTCAATTTAGCAGGGCAGATAGTTCAATGTCCTGTTCCCTTTCCAAGGACTGGATACGATTTCAGATGCAGCAGCACAATTCAGTTTTGAACTGTTGCAGCTATAGTGGTTGTATGGGTTTGGACTGTGACATATCAGAGAGAAAACCTGAGACAATGCAAGGAATTCTGTTCCCAGGGAAATTCATGTTCCCCTCTACCATTGCCTTCTGCCAGCAGGTAAAGATTTTTTTTTGTTTGGTATTCCCTTATTGACACTTATGTTGTCATGTCTCCCACTATACTGCTCTGTCAG
>NW_015284901.1:0-325 GCF_001447785.1 Gekko japonicus | reverse complement strand
TTATCCCACCCTTCCTCCATGGAGTTCAGAGAGGCACGTAAAGGTCTTCCATTTTTATCTTAATTAACAATCCTGTAAGGTAGTTTTTATGTGAGGTAAAGGGGGATGGTGATGCCACATTGAAGCAAAAGTCCTTCCCTCCATTTTTAATCCTAAATCTGATGCTCCAACTAGATGAGACATTTGGGCTGAAGTTGTGTCTGGGTTCCCTGACCCACATTCTTCATCCAAATTGGGTCCTGGTATGCATAGGAACTTTGTTTTGCATGGGCCACTTTTGACTGTGAGGAAGTTGGAGTCAGGTAGGGACTTGTGACAAAATGTC
>NW_015284900.1:0-325 GCF_001447785.1 Gekko japonicus | reverse complement strand
TATTCATCATGAGGCTCACATAGATCAAGAGGGCAGACTCCACAGGGCGGGTACTGGCTGCACTTCCAGACTGGCAGAGAGCCCACTGTCCCCAGTGATTCTCGAATTCTGACTTTGAAGGGACAGCCAGGAAGGATGGTGGCAATCTGAGTTTTTTGTTTGACCGCTCCTCCCTATTTACAGGGCTGTGAAGGCCTACTTGATGATACCTGAAGACTTCCAAAATCCTAGATCCACCTTGCATGTACTAGATTAGGGCCCCTGCTCCGTGGGGGGGGGGTAGTAGGGATGGAGGCGCCAGAGATTGAACCTGAGACCTTCTGCA
>NW_015284899.1:0-325 GCF_001447785.1 Gekko japonicus | reverse complement strand
CTCTTGCATGGTGTCAGATTAGAATATTATTTATGTCTCCCAATAGCTCATAATGATTTGTTTTAGGAAGTTAGATAAATACCCTTTTAAGATTAATTTATTTTGCATTGCATTGGATTATAATTGTATTAACCTTAAATGAGTGTTTATCCAAATTCCTCAAACAAGTCATTATGAATTATTGAGCAACATTAACAAAATTATAATCTGATGCCGTGCAAAGGAAATTACTCTTAAACAGATACATGAGAGGGAAATCAATATTGATAAAAGGAACTGAGGATGTGATGTTATGCTATTGGGTAGCCAGATCCTAAACTCCAAG
>NW_015284898.1:0-325 GCF_001447785.1 Gekko japonicus | reverse complement strand
CCTGGGTCCAGCAGCACCCCAGGCTACAAACTTGCTCCTTTGGGAGGAGTGCCACCCCATGTAGAACAGGAAACCTCTCAACTGATGGGTCAGTCCTTCAGGCTGCCAGCAGCACCTCTGTTTTGTCAGGATTTTCATCCTTGTTAGCCCTCATCCATTTGAAAATTTCCTCCAGGCACTGGCCCATGATTTCCATAGCCTCCATGGGATCTGCTGAAAGGGTGGAATAGAGCTACCATTCACCTACATATGACAGCCCAGCCCAGCTCTGGATTATGTCTCCCAGCAGCTTCATGTGTTGGTGTTAAAAAAACATGGGGATTAA
>NW_015284897.1:0-325 GCF_001447785.1 Gekko japonicus | reverse complement strand
AAAGACACTATAATTAACTACTGTTTTTTGTAGTTTCATTTGGAGGTTGTCATTGCCCCTTTCAAGAAAGCCAAAGGTGTAACACTTTGTTCATATCTATCTAGCATTCTACAGAGGATGCAGAGAAGACACCTCAAGATCAAAGTCAGAGATCTCCACCTCTCCCCTTTTACATCTCACCTAGTGAAGACTTCTGGAGAATTCAAAAGCTTGCACACTGTTGTGTTATTTTGGTTAATACTAAGAAGTTACATGGCCACAGGGCTTTTTTTGTAGAAAAACTCCACCAGGAACTCATTTGGACAATAGGCCACACCCAACAGCA
>NW_015284896.1:0-325 GCF_001447785.1 Gekko japonicus | reverse complement strand
TCAGCCCCTCCCTGGATAAGATGAAGGTGAGGGACAGGTGAAAGGTATATTTGCTCTGCAACTGCTCTGTTTCTCCTGCAGTTCGGGTATTTCCCCCTATTGTCCAATCCTCTGCCCTCCCAAAAGGAATGCACACAAAGGGCCAATTTTTAAAATTACTTATCCTCATGCATGGAAGGAGCTCAAAAGGGCCAAGGCCAGTTTCGAATCTTTCTCCATATCCCCGGCTCGCCAAAAGACCATCACAAAATATCTCGTATGATATGGAGGAAAAGATCACCTGACCAGTTCTGGGGAAGGAAGGTTGTTCTTGTGTGGTGTGACT
>NW_015284895.1:0-325 GCF_001447785.1 Gekko japonicus | reverse complement strand
ACAAAAAGTAAAACACGACCACAGACTGCCTTTGAAAACACACGCACGGCGAAAAGGAGAAGAAGAAAAAGGAAGTCCACAAGATTCCCTTTCCTCTTGGATGGTCCTCTTCTTCAAAGGGTACTGATCTCGTTTGGTTGATAATCTATTCTTGCCACTGTAGTATGCATTTGTATCTCAGTATTACACCTTTGTGTAGGCCTTTTCTTCTTTCTCTTTTGCCATTTGTAAATAGCTGCTGTCTCTCTTTCAGTTCTCTAATACCCACAGAGCCTGTTTTCTCTCCTTTCTCGCCCCAGCTTATGATTGCCCAGTACACACACAC
>NW_015284894.1:0-325 GCF_001447785.1 Gekko japonicus | reverse complement strand
TCAACATGACTATTTATTCCAAGGAACAAGCCGTCATTATTTTTCATTCCGATAGTGAACCTAGGTCTGAAGCTCTCCAGAAGAAAATCCTTGAGAAATGTTGCTTCCATCTAAACTCCTGTCTGTGGATCACCAAAATATCCTGGCTTAAGATCCTGGTAAGTCTGCCAAGAATTGATGGTCTGAGAAATCCACTATGGTACTACCACAAGATATGGTGATGGCCACTAGATTATATGATTTTGAAGGGGGTTTCTACAAATCCATGGAGGATAAGGACCTATGTCCTACCACTCTAAAGTCTGGAACTTTCCTCCATCCTAAG
>NW_015284893.1:0-325 GCF_001447785.1 Gekko japonicus | reverse complement strand
AAAAAACAACTCTTGTGACATACCTTCAAGTGAACGTGCATACATCAACTTCTCACCTCTCCCATTTGTATTTAGTCTCTATGGAATGCAGTGTGAAATAACTATAGTCTCTTTGGAAGAAAGAGAGGCCCTCAAAAGAGCCCTGTGAGTATTGAGCCACTACTTTGAACTGGTTACAGGTGTTTAGATTTAGCACTCTGGTTCAGGTTTAAGGCATCCAAGAGCTTTTAGTTTCAGATTCAGTCCAACGTTCTGTTTTCAATATTAATAAACGGTAGATAGACTTGTATTAATGAACAATGAAGTACAACATATGAGGTTTTTT
>NW_015284892.1:0-325 GCF_001447785.1 Gekko japonicus | reverse complement strand
TAATGGGCTGGATGAGGGTGAACAAGATGCAACTTAATCCTGAAAAGATGGAGGTTCTCTGGGTTAGCCGAAAGACAGACTAGGGACTTCAGATCTCTCCTAGAAAAACCAGGTTCACAGACTCAGAGTGCTCCTTGACACAGTGGTCATCTTGGAAAATGAGGTGGCTGCTGTGGCTCACAAGGTGCATGCCTAGCTTTGACTGATGCGTCAGTTACACCCGTTGCTAATTCAGAAAGATCTAGCTACAGTGATCCATTATTATTTACATCTAGACTGCATTAGAAGAAAAAGAAAAGGTGGATTTATACCCTGCCCTTCACTC
>NW_015284891.1:0-325 GCF_001447785.1 Gekko japonicus | reverse complement strand
CTGAATTCACACGTGATACTTGAACTGCTGGTCAGACCTCTCTTGCTCTTGGCATGCTTATGTGAAAAACAGGATGGCCATTTTTGATGCGCTTTTTGAACTGGGTGTTTTGATGGACCAGCTGAAGGCTGCCCAGGACCAAGGGAATGCCCTCCCCACACACCCCTAGCTGTACAGCTGATGTGCGGCTGAACCCTAGCTGTGGAAGGTCACAGTGGAGCTTATGAGCTCTGGGCACAGAAGGTAAATATGGTGCTAAAACAAATTCTTGCCATTCACAGGGGAGGGGAGCTGCTGGACTTCCTTAAAAAGAGAGAGAGAGAGA
>NW_015284890.1:0-325 GCF_001447785.1 Gekko japonicus | reverse complement strand
ATGGGACTTCCAGTCCCCCCCCCCCAACCGATACAGCTTCTTTCACTTGTGCTAAATACAAATGCTGCAAAGATCTACGGCTTGGATCTCGTACCATTTTGTGCCATGCTGTTCTCGTTTGTGGAACTGGTCCTCGCTTGCAGAGTACAGTCCTGCAGCGAGAAGTATTTTCCCGCTCATGCAAGACCGGCCTCTATCTAAGAAGCAGAAAGCACCGAACGATGATGAAACATGCTCTGCAACAGAGAATGGCTTCTGCTATAAAGGACGGCACCATTCAAACCAAAGAAATATATGGGATCCAATGCATTTTGTTTGTTTGTTT
>NW_015284889.1:0-325 GCF_001447785.1 Gekko japonicus | reverse complement strand
TAAGCAAAATAGACTTGGCAACCCTAGTTTTAAGCTACCTTCCATCCACCATGGCTCTCTTTCAGGATTAGAGAGGGATCTCTTCCAGGAACAGGCTGGGAGGAAAGTGCATCATATATCAGGGATCACTGAAGGAAGGTTGGGAGGGGAACACTAAATGCCCTCAATCACTGGGTGCACAGCCATATAAAATGGACCCCCTTCCTTCACCATACATGAACAATGGAGACAAGTGAATGGATACACTTCGCTGTCTTGCCATGTCTAGTCTGCCCCAGCAAAAAGAACAGATCTATAGCAATAGTATTGATCCACCACAGTTATT
>NW_015284888.1:0-325 GCF_001447785.1 Gekko japonicus | reverse complement strand
TTTTTTTAGGATTGCACAATTAATATGTTTCATACAAAATGTTAATACTTGGAAACATTCAGGAATGGCTAACATTATTTCCTTTTGGTTTTGACAGAAATAGTAACGTTGATTTTCTTCTCCTCTGAGCAAATATACTTTTTTCCCATGTGTTTTGTTTTTATATCCAGTAAAGAAAATAGTGGATTTAAATACTACGTTATCTTGTATATAAGATATTTCATAAGATGTAATCGATAAATCTCAGTTTTCTCTGAATCAGTTTTTCTTTACTTTTTCTGAAAAGAACAGCAGCAGCAGCAGCAAAAAGAAAAAAGAAAAAAAA
>NW_015284887.1:0-325 GCF_001447785.1 Gekko japonicus | reverse complement strand
AGCAGAGCATTCATAAAATGTTAAAACGTACATTGTTACTAGAAATGGGACACGTGTGAAAAAAGAAAACATCAAAAGTCTCAGAGTTCAGATGACGTCTTGGGTTCCTGTAGTGACCCAACACAGCCCTATGGAGGAAGAAGCAGTGAAGGTAGATGTCTGTGGAGCCAGAAAAGTAGTGTGTGTGGGATACTGTATGGAATGAGCCAGCAACAGTGATAAAAGAAAACTGAACCAGTGGGAATGGCATTTTGTCTCACACAGAAGTCCTTCTGGGTCCTGTTGTACAACTAGGGTCCAACTTTGAACCATGTAGCATAATAAT
>NW_015284886.1:0-325 GCF_001447785.1 Gekko japonicus | reverse complement strand
TCAATTCCCAGGATCTCCAATTAAAAGGAACAGCATCTCAAAAGGTAGTAAGGCCTCAGTCAGTACAAGGCAGCATCATATATTTGATGTTCCAAATAAATAAATAAATAATCTGGATTTTAAAAGTCCTTGAAATGAATATTTGAAGTATATTAATTTGCTATGGTTGGGGACCAGCATTTTCTCTATGGAGCGCAGTGAGGTGTAAGGCTGAAAGGCTGGACTGACTGTGAGAGTTGGATTCTGGGCAGCATCTCAGCCAGTCTTCCCCATCCCTGCCCTCTGGAGCTCCCTTTGTTTCCTCCTGGGTGAACTAGAAAAGCAA
>NW_015284885.1:0-325 GCF_001447785.1 Gekko japonicus | reverse complement strand
AACCACCTAATGGCGATTCTGTGAAATGAGACACACCCTCTTCTGTAAAACAGAATTATCTGGGACCTTGGTGTGGCTTGATCATGCCGTCTTGTCACCGAAATCTGGAATACAGACTACACCTCCCTACCAGGGTGGGGTCTGAGAGCACACTCTTACCTGAAAGCATGCGCGATGAGAGAGGGAAAAAATTAGCAGAGTGGAAGAGAGAGCATTCTGGAACTGGCTTGCATCGCTAGAAGCGGTCGGGGGCTGCAAGGATATGCATTTGGGAACTCATACTGCTATCAGGATGCTTACCTATGTGCAGGCTAGGTTTTCGCAT
>NW_015284884.1:0-325 GCF_001447785.1 Gekko japonicus | reverse complement strand
GTGAGGAAGAAGAGGAAGCCTCAGTAGCTGCTGTCCTGCTATTTCCTGTGATTGCTGATCATTCTGGGGAACAGGAGGATGGCAGCTTATGTTTGAGCTGTAAACCCATCCCTTCACAAACCCTTTTCCACCACCACCCCTGCCCAAGCCGACTGATCTCATCAGTCCCTATGGGACAGGCCTGAAGCCTACAGTGACTTGCTAGCAACAAAGCACTTTTTGGTCTTGCTGTGGGAACCAGAGCATAAGGCTCCCTTTACTTCCACATGCCTTGGCAAGGCTGCTTCTGCCTCTGTGGTTACTTCCAGGCCAGTATGGTACACAC
>NW_015284883.1:0-325 GCF_001447785.1 Gekko japonicus | reverse complement strand
CTTTTGGCTTTCCAGTGAGACGAATTACAGGGGAGGGCTGAGGCTGGGTGCTGTCACCATGGCTGTCTGACTGACTGTAGGGATTATTGAGTGTTGTTGTCATAGCACTGCTTGATGCTTTGCCAAGTAACAGAAGCAAAATATGTCCCTTCCCTGAGGTGTTTCAGAGTAAGAGTCATATTTCAGTGGCAGAGCACATATTTTGCATGCAGAAGGTCTTAGGTTTAATCCGTGTCATTTCAAGTTAAAGGTTATCAGGCAGTAGTTGGTGGGAATGCCTCTCTCTACCAGATAGATTCAGGTGGTTGGTCTGAAGCAGCAGAAC
>NW_015284882.1:0-325 GCF_001447785.1 Gekko japonicus | reverse complement strand
TGCTGCTGCTGCTGCTGTTTTAAGGCGCGAACGGGAGGGGGGGACGCCTTCCCGAAGGCAGAGGCGCATTCCAGGCAATGGCTGGATCAGGAGCCGCTCCTTGCGCAATCCCCGGCCTGTTAGGAACCATTTCGGCAGATAAAGATCTCGGGCAAAGCGAGGAGCTGAGGCACCAGGCGCAAACAAGTGCCGGGGCGTGGACACCGGGCGAGCAGACTTCCTGAGCTGGTGGGACCTCTGGCTGGGAATCGCCTGGGGCAGCAGAGAAGGGCGAGAGTCCAGCAGCACCCTAAAGGCGAACAAAACAACGCGGCGGCGGCAGGAG
>NW_015284881.1:0-325 GCF_001447785.1 Gekko japonicus | reverse complement strand
CCTCTAATAAAAACCTATAAAGTTTCTGAATTAGTTTGTCGCTGGATGATAACCAAATCTTGTCAAATTGGTAATTTTGGTTTTCAAATCCTCTTAGCTTATCTTTGCCACATCTATCTTGTAGTAGGGCTCGCTCCCACCATGTTGTCAATTTGATGATCTCACTTTAATTTCTCTTCTGTTTTTAATTTATCATTTTTTCCAAGTAATATATGATAATTAGCTTTTTTACTATTTGACAAGAGTGAGGGTTTTACAAAAGCTTCTAATGGTGAGTATACAGTGTAGTATGTTATCAAATATTTTATAGTCTGAGTTTAAAAGA
>NW_015284880.1:0-325 GCF_001447785.1 Gekko japonicus | reverse complement strand
TAAGCAAACCCGGTGGCTCTGGGTGACGTTGGCATTGGTGCCCGAGTGTGGCTCCCTTAACAGTCAAGAACGCCTACCATGCCTTCCAATAATTAACTTAGCTTTCCAGAGCCTCCAAATAGAATGAAACGTTGTCTGATTGTCTTCCTGGTTCTGTGCTAACTAAACCATTATCTTTCCTGGAATTGAATAATTTATCAGGGAGCATTAAAAATGAATGTGGAATTGAGCGTATGTTTGGAGATCCTTCTTCAATTCTTATCACTCCAAATCCACTTCGACGCTGCAGCCGTGCTAAACGGATGAATGAGAGAAAGGGGGGGGG
>NW_015284879.1:0-325 GCF_001447785.1 Gekko japonicus | reverse complement strand
GTCTCAGGCAGAGATCCTTCACATGCCTTAGTCCTATTGTTCTGTCAGGGCCCTTCCCTAAACATCAAATGCCAAGATTAAAACCATAAAACTTTTGTGGTGCCAATCTTATGTCCTGGTAGCTACTTCAATTACATGTGTGTATCCACTACATCCTATTCCTTTCTGGCCTCACCCATGTACACAGCCAGCACGGTGTAGTGTTTACAGTGTCTGCTTAGGATTTGAGATAACTGGGTTCAAATTCCCACTCTAACATGAAACTCACTATGTGACCATGGACTAATCACTCTACCTTAGCCTAACCTACCTCACCGGGTTATTG
>NW_015284878.1:0-325 GCF_001447785.1 Gekko japonicus | reverse complement strand
TCCAATCTCTTCTTCTAAATGATGGTTTAATTACAGTTTAGAATCCCAGAAACAAACACCAGTTTGACCAGCCACCCACATTCAGATGTCAAAGGAAATCAGAATTTGATTGAAAACTTCTACAACCAGGAAGTTTTCAATCCTGCTCCAAGTCTGTGGGGTGAAGGAATACACATGCGTAGCATCAAGCCATAGTCACACCTGTCACAAGCGAACCTACCTGTTTGTCCATAGTTTTGCGATGCTCAGGAAATGTGTATTCTCTCTTTAACTTCAGTATGTGACAAAGTGAGCTTTGACTCATTAAAAATTGATACACTGGAAA
>NW_015284877.1:0-325 GCF_001447785.1 Gekko japonicus | reverse complement strand
TAGTGGTAGTAGTTCAACATTTTCCACTGAAAAAAAGAATACATAGTAAATAGTGCTTGGGATCTCTCTTTTAAGGTCTTACAAATAGGGTGTTGGGATCTGGGTGTGTTTTTTTACTCTTCTGCTAAACAGGCATTCTCTTTCCATACATGGAAATTAGAGGCTACTTCAGATGGCTAAACACTCTCTTGTCCAGCATCTGGGGCGGGCTATGATACTAATTGTAGTCAGCTTTTTAGCCACTAGGCATATCCAAACAACAGCCATGTTGTGCTATGTGTTCATGAATGTTCTACAGAATTCACTAAAGCCCAGAGGATATGCC
>NW_015284876.1:0-325 GCF_001447785.1 Gekko japonicus | reverse complement strand
GTGCTGAAACATCTAGATCGCCTTTGAGTTTGGGGCCTTTCAGGTTGAAATCCACATCAGGCATGGAGATTTTAGGTGCTTTAATGTTCATTTCTGGCATCTTAAATTTAGGACCTTTCCATTTTCCTTCTGGGCCTTCTATGTCAACATCGGGCATTTCTACATCCAGCTTCGGTCCCCTGATATCAACGTCAGGGCCTTTCAGATCGCCTTCCAACTTCGGCACGGACACATCCACATCTCCTTTCACTTTGGGGCCTTTCAGATTCAAGTCAAAATCTGGCATGGAGATCTTCGGGGTTTTAAAATGCATATCGGGCATCTT
>NW_015284875.1:0-325 GCF_001447785.1 Gekko japonicus | reverse complement strand
AGCTAATTAGGGCTATATTTATTCATTTTTATCAACTTTGTTGCAGCTTAATAATAGATGATGTCTGATAGCTCAGGGGTTTCTAATTAGCTATCTAATTCAGTTTCTAAAGACGCATGGGGAAGAATTCTGGCTTGCAAATCTCTCTGTGTGACCCAAGCCAACTAGCATTACCTTTGCAATCCTAGCTCTCACATTCTCCTTGTGTCTTCAAAACCTTGAAGGTTATATGTACAATAAAATATACAGTTCATCTCTCAAATGATGCTGATAAAGGATGTACCATCTTAGACACACCATTTTGATGAAAGATTTTGTTTAGAAC
>NW_015284874.1:0-325 GCF_001447785.1 Gekko japonicus | reverse complement strand
TTTCTACAACAAGACCCCTGGCTGAGACTGACAAAAAACCCCAGAGATTTTACTTGCCTTCATCATCCTGGGATGGTCGGCCCCTATGCCAGGTCAATCGCTTTCTTTGTTTCACCACTTGTATTCCCTTTTGGGGATGCTTTACTCAAAATTTGTTAGTGTGGTTTGCCAGTGTTGTCACTCTTCAGGGTTCAGCTCCCCCAACCTTGACTCTAGAGACTCAGTCTTTAGAGAGCCTGAATGAATGTAGTCTTTCATGCACATCCCTGTCAACGCATGCACACAAACATTAAGGCACCATGCTAATGACTGGGCTGCAATAGTC
>NW_015284873.1:0-325 GCF_001447785.1 Gekko japonicus | reverse complement strand
TGCTTCTCACTTGCCTTGAAAGCCCATTGTTGGGTTTCAGTAAGTCTCTTATGATTTGACAGCATGTCCATATGTAAGTATATCACAAAACCACCATTCATCACAATGGAGTATCAGCTGCCAAGTAAATGCAAGTTGACTATCAATGTTTGTTAATAAAATGTTGGACTTCATTTCTCTTATGAGGTTCTTTTCATGGCAACTCTTATAACTTTGTATGCCAGGAAGATAAAACAAAGAAGTTATCACCCAGTGGCGGACAATGATACAGGGAGACAAATGACTCTTTAGGCACCACAAGAAGACTCTTTCTTGGGATGCCACC
>NW_015284872.1:0-325 GCF_001447785.1 Gekko japonicus | reverse complement strand
CTCTTGAAAATAGAATAAGGATATACTCTCCTTGTTTATGCTTCCATCCTTAAGCAGAATTTAGTGAGTGGGGGGCTATGCAAATCACATACCACAGCCTACTTATTTAAAAGTCTTGGCATAAGATAAGTAGAAATGACTCATGAACAAGGGGAAAACTGCTGGTGATCGGATTACATGTAGTATTTCTTATAATGTAAGTGTGGGTTTTAAAAGGGTATTTGTAAAAATTGGTATTTGCTAAAGAATATTCCTTTATGTGACAAGAAATCCATGATTGCTTTAAGGAGAATTAAAAATCTGAGGGAACATCTAGTTCACAGCA
>NW_015284871.1:0-325 GCF_001447785.1 Gekko japonicus | reverse complement strand
TATGCTGATAGGGTCTGAACTGGCTGAGGGAGCTTGAAAGAGATCTTCGGGTTGTGGTGGAAAGTTTGAATATGTCGACAGAAGGGGATGACCTCCTCCTGCCTTCATTTGTACTGTGTTGATTCAGATTTATGTTTGGGGAGGGGGGTTTAGTTTGTGTATTACACTACTGAACGACCACCTTCAGTACAAGCAGAGTTTGCATCTTTAAAAGCCGCATCCCTCTCAAGCATCACCTGTGCTGCGCTGAACAGTCCCTGTGCCAGCAAAAACTTCACCTAGAACCTACCAATGACTTGAACGCAGTCTGGGGGGGGGGGGGGGG
>NW_015284870.1:0-325 GCF_001447785.1 Gekko japonicus | reverse complement strand
GTCATCTTACTTTTAACCATGGTACTCATAACTAGTCTAAAGAAAGACAACTAGCACATCTCATTAATATTTGCTGTGTTGTCCATATTACAGGAGAGGAATATTGGGAATACTATGAACTAGAACTAGGTCAAATGAGAGAAATTTAGAGTTTTCGGCTGCTGATTATGGGAGGGGGGATACTAAGAATGCTGCACCTTCATTTTGAAAGTGTGGAGAACTAACTGATCACGCATTCCAAGAATGTTTGCAGCTTATAAAATGGTTCAAAGAAAAAACAAACACCCCCCCACCACCACTTAGCATTTTAAAATGGTTCCTTGAA
>NW_015284869.1:0-325 GCF_001447785.1 Gekko japonicus | reverse complement strand
TCGGATTTGGGACAAGGGCAGCCCCATGTGACAGAGGGCTCCGCTATTTGGGGAGCTCTTAAATATGTGGACTCTCCGACAGTCTGTGGGCAGATGGCGCCACACAGTTTGGGATGGAACTGCTGGGATAGGACTGGCAACATTTTCCCCTCCCAGAGCTGCTCCTCTGCTTCCAGGGCTTGTTTGGGAACTTGGTGTTTGGAGAGGTGGGGACCGAAAGAACAGAGGCGGCCCCTTTGCAGGTCACCTGCCTGCCGATAGAGAGTCGTACAAAAATGGAGGTCACAGCTCCAAGCAAACGAATGCCAGAAGTCCAAAGAAGCTG
>NW_015284868.1:0-325 GCF_001447785.1 Gekko japonicus | reverse complement strand
AATTTAGCTTATTGATATTGTTTTTGCATCTCCTCAGGATTCAGTAAACTCAATTGCAGAGGCAGGATTACGGAATATCAAACAGCAATAATAATTTCTGAAGAATCTCTTTATTTACATGCAGGGAGAGAGTAGGGGTGGAAAAGAAAGTTAATTTCCTGAGGCATCTGTTTCGTACTTAAAAGCACATGGGATATAATTTCCTGACTCCTTTTCTCACTTCGCAATCTCCTACTGTTTAATTTTCTTCTCGTTAGCTCAAGGGGGTTATCTTTTAAAAAAAAAATTGTCAAAGATCTCATTTTAATTAAGCTGCAAGAGAAGG
>NW_015284867.1:0-325 GCF_001447785.1 Gekko japonicus | reverse complement strand
GAACTTGGCTGAAAGTGTGGAGTGCCTGGCTCTCAAGCAAGTATTTCTACTCCTAGCCCAGTGTGTGTGTGGGGTGATCTGCCAGCCTCCCTGGTGCCCGCTCGCTGCCCAACACAGCAACCAGAGCTTGGGCGGAGTTTTGCATAGGCTTCCCTTTCCTTCCCGCCTTTGCACCACCTCCTCCTGCAACTTCCTTGGGCGTGACATCCTGCCCTCCAAGATGCATGTGCCGTGGTGGGGCTCTGCCTTAGTTGTGGGGGACTCTGCCCCAAAGCCCCACCACCGGCTATGGCTCTGAAAGAGGAAGATCCAACATGAGATGGAT
>NW_015284866.1:0-325 GCF_001447785.1 Gekko japonicus | reverse complement strand
TCCCTGGCAACTCCAGTTGAAAAGGACCAGGCAAGACTCACTTTGGTGAAGCCTAATGACCTGATTCAGTAGAAGGCAGCTCCGTGCGTTGACCATGTTGGCTGTGCGTTGTGCCGCAGGGCATCTGAAATAAGTGGGGCAGCGTTTATAAGGCTTCCATGCCTGGTTTACTGGAGTAAAGCTGTTTTAAAAATGGAAAGGAAATATCAGCAGAAGCAGAATTAAAATGCAATTAAAAGCAGCACTGGAAAAATGAAGGCACAAAATAGTAACTTGCACATCGTTAACCAAATACCGGGGCTTGGGAAAGTATTCCCCCCCCCCC
>NW_015284865.1:0-325 GCF_001447785.1 Gekko japonicus | reverse complement strand
TTTTTAAAGAGCCCAAACTCGCTCAGAATGGTGCCGCAGCAAGAGGAAGGTGCCCCATGAGCCATTTTCCTGCATGAAAATTGCATGGGGAGGGGTTATTTCCCCAGTTTTGCTGTGCAGATATTCTATGTGGAGCAGCTAAATCAGGGAAACGACTCCCCCCCAGTGTAGTTTTTGCACTGGAAAATGGCTGGGGGGTGGGCAGGAGTCTGTCCTCCCCCACCACATTGTTCTGAGTTTGTTTGAGCTCTCTTTTTTGAAAAAAAGAAGTGGATCCCTGCAACTGCTGTGTGAGAGTGGGGAACATGAGCTGAGTCTGGGAAAC
>NW_015284864.1:0-325 GCF_001447785.1 Gekko japonicus | reverse complement strand
CCTTAGCATGGAGTATGCAGTCTCAATAGCAGGAGGTTGTGGAAAGCTTGTTGCTTGCTGATAGGTTAGGCCTTTGGCCCCGCATTGGCTTGGGTCACCTACTGGTGGTGGGGTTGCGGTGATGGCTGTTTTCGGGTGGGGACAGCCTACCTTCAAGGAGTACCAGTTTTGGCAGTTACTGTTGGGGTGGTGGCAAAGCCGGATCGCCGGCGTTGTTTTTTGCCCCAATCCTATCAAATGGATGAGCTGTCGCAGAACGGCCATGGGGTACCCTCCCAGGTTATTCGGGTGGGAATAATGGCATTCCTTGGCTACAGCTTATGGT
>NW_015284863.1:0-325 GCF_001447785.1 Gekko japonicus | reverse complement strand
AGAGAGAGAGAGAGAGAGAGAATATTCTCAGGAGTTCTGAAATGCAACTGTCTGACTATACACTCATCGGGTATAAGGGCACCACAAATATTCCCAGCTCTGGTTTGCATTAGAACGGCACAGTGACAGCAGGGTGGGGGATGGAGATGCAGAATCTTCTGCAAAACCTATCGGGATGAGGCAGCGTCCCCTTTCCCAGCTCTCTCTGCCATGACTTTAATTGGTAGAACTGTGTGGGTTTCTGCCGAGAAACCCGAAGCCCGTCCCTTGACCGCTTTGCAGTTCATCAAAACCTCTGCGGAAGAAAACTGTCAACAGCTGTCCT
>NW_015284862.1:0-325 GCF_001447785.1 Gekko japonicus | reverse complement strand
AAAAAACTGGTGTACAAATGATTAATAAATAAATCATGAAGTTGACGGTGATTTTGGGGAAAAAACGAAGTGAGCCAGGGTATATGTGGAACACAACTGGGCAGGGCAGGGGGGTAGTTTGGAGCACCACCAGCCCTTAGGGGCACCAACCACCGGAACAAAATCTTATTCTTCAACTGGGAGCTCACATCACAGATTTTAAAATCTATCTTTTGAAATCCTCAGTTGGGGCAAATCACTGTTCTAGGCAAAAGGATGCATCCACTGGCCCCCACCTTGACCTTTAGTTACCTAGACCTCCCCACTTGAGGTCGACCACCACAAA
>NW_015284861.1:0-325 GCF_001447785.1 Gekko japonicus | reverse complement strand
CAGGCCCCACTTGGAAGTTGCCAACCCTATGTTGCAGAGACACTCTGGGAAAGGCCTTGCTGGCAGACTGAACTGGCAGCTGGTTGTGGCTCGTGCAGTTAGGTCTTGACTTTCCACTGACCTTTAATCTCTGCACGTCCCAAATGTCTGTACAGCCAAGAGCTGCCGGTTGCAAATGGACAGAGTGATTAACAATGAAAGAAGAAAGCAGAGAATATATTTACATTACCCCCAGAAAAGCAACCCTGCTCCAACCCAAACATCACAGGCTGGGTCAGAAAGTTCAGTGGCCCAATGCAAACAAGGGAAACGAAATGAACCAAAG
>NW_015284860.1:0-325 GCF_001447785.1 Gekko japonicus | reverse complement strand
TGCTATTGGGCTTGAAATGCATTTTTAATGCTTTATTCTTGTTTCTTAATTGTTTCTTCAAGAGTTAGGAATTCTGTGGCTGCCTTCCAAAGCAGGAAGGCCTTGCTGGCCCTTTTGCAAATGTGGGTCATAGAACGATAACAATTTTTAAAAATTAAAATGCCTTTAAATGTTAGCGCTGAATTAAGAAACATACCAAACCCTTTCTAATGGAGATTATAAATGCTACCAGACCAACTGTCTATGGGATTTATTTATTTAGATGTTTCTACTCCTATTTTCTTCCCAGTGAGGACCAAACTAACTTACGTAATCATTTTCCCTT
>NW_015284859.1:0-325 GCF_001447785.1 Gekko japonicus | reverse complement strand
CTGGGCTATCCAGGTCAGGGCAATGCTGTGGTATTTGATTGTAAGATGCCTTGAGCAGGTGGCAAATAACTATTCTAAATAAAGGATTACATTTGCTCTTAGGGCCAGCACTGACATAACTATGCTGCCTGCTCAGTCAGGGATGGCTTGCCTCCTTCGCTTACCGCCTCCTTCTAGAGCATGAATTCCCACCGCCAGCCTTCACCACAGTTAAGTGTGGTGGTAACACTAACATTAACCATGATGAAAGCTAAGGAGGATTCCTGCCTGCCCTGGGGTTTGAGATCAGGTTCAAAGCCTGAGGCGATGACCATAACCACAGCAG
>NW_015284858.1:0-325 GCF_001447785.1 Gekko japonicus | reverse complement strand
GGAAAGTCCTCTGCCTGAGTCCCTGGAGATCTGCTGTGGATCTGAGCGGACAAGACTGGCCTCAATGGACCGATGGTGCGATTCGGTATAATGCAGCTTCGTATGTCTAGTGACTCCTATGTAGGTAAGAGACCCTGAAGCAAGCGAGAGCAAAATGCAGTGTCAACACTGCGGGATCACGTCCGGCACAGACCCAGATGGGACCAGTCTATGGACTTTTTACCCAATTGAGTCAGGTGAATCCTAGAACATCGGGCTGACATGACCCAAACCCAGCTATGACTATGGTTTTACCATAGAGAGTCAGGTGAATCCTAGAGCATCA
>NW_015284857.1:0-325 GCF_001447785.1 Gekko japonicus | reverse complement strand
GTGCTCTCCCTCAGCCCATGCCCCACTGCTCGCCTCCACGGCCAGCAGCCACGTGGGGTTGGCTGGGTTTCCATCAGAGAATCAGTGGCCCAATATGACACCCATTCATCCTCAAGCGAAAGAAAGAGGAAACCCTGATGTAGAAAGGGAAGGCAGAAACGTCTCTGGTGCACATCTTTCTCGAGCGTGACCTTGTCTCTCAGCTTCTTCGCCCCCAACCCTCTGTCTGTTGTTTCTGACGGTGTCATAATGTACATTTTAAACTGTTACTGAAGGTGTCTGGCCAATGACCTCATTAAGTCCCCCTGGAATCCATCGAGTGGGT
>NW_015284856.1:0-325 GCF_001447785.1 Gekko japonicus | reverse complement strand
GGTCCAAGAAAGTCATATTCCACTGGCAGAAGTCTTCAGGCCCACAGAAATGCTGCCAGGGGATCCAACCCTGTGTCTGCACGCACGAGGAAACTTAAAAGCATATATCCCAGTGGAAGGCAAGGCTGACCTCTCAGAATTCTGGGAACTATGAGTCCCGTGAACACGTTTCCTGTTGTGCACTCCCCACAGGTGCATGTGGAAACGCCTGGGTCCAAACTGGCTCATTCCAGTCTCTCCCCCCCCTCCTATAGTATTCACAAGCCCTCCTCTCCGAGGTGTCTGCCAGTGGACGCCCTCCTGTGGCCAAGCATGCGAAGTGGGG
>NW_015284855.1:0-325 GCF_001447785.1 Gekko japonicus | reverse complement strand
CAGACAGAAGGAGCCAGAGAGGGGAACAATGTTCAGGATTATTCTTTTCTGTATGTGTGAAGTCTGTTAAGAGAAGTTGCTGTTATCTTTTTTTAGCAGCAGAGTTTGTGCCTTCAGCATGCATACATTGCACATGTCTGGTCAAACAGCCTATTGGCTTCCAGACCTAGATGAGAAATTTAAAACATAGCACATGTGTGTGCATGGAAAGTGCCATCAAGTCACAGCCAGTGTATGGCAATCCCAGCAAGGGCCTTTTAAGGCAACTGAGAAGAAGAGCTGGTTTGCCATTTTTCCCCTCTGCAGAGTCTTCCTTGGAGGTCTC
>NW_015284854.1:0-325 GCF_001447785.1 Gekko japonicus | reverse complement strand
CCACTTGAGCCACCGCAGCTCCTTGAGATTAGAACATACATTCACTTAAAAAATGGTTCACTTCTGCTGCTAACAAGATTTACAGTGTTGTCCTAAGCAGAGTTGCACCCTTCTAATCTCACTGACTTCATTTTAAGACTAAAAGCAAGTAGCCTCTTCAACATATCATGAAACTTCAGAGGAGCTTTTTGTTCTTTAGCATTATGCATCTTAGCACATTTTGATGACTTAAGAGCATGAATGTCTTTTTAAGAGGTGGCTTTGATTTCTTCCAGTTTCCCTCTTTCATTTCCAGTTTCCCCATTGTTCTGTTCATGAGGGTCCA
>NW_015284853.1:0-325 GCF_001447785.1 Gekko japonicus | reverse complement strand
AAAAGAGAACCCAGACAGAACTGAAAATCATCAGGAATGTTTATTAGATAGGGATTATATACTGGATGGAAGCAGGGGTGATTAGAGTGTTGCAAAGAGTGATAGCAGGCAAGTAATTTCAGATAGGGAAAAGGGTTGGATTGAGAAGGGAGGGGCAGAAGAATGAGAAATTGAGAGAAATGGTAAAAGAAAGCGATTTATACCTATCAGTATACACATCAAGCTGCATGAGTCAGATCATTGTGTCTCTCAAGGATAAGACTGTCTACTCAGACTGCTAGCAGCTTTTCAGCATTTTAGACAGAGGTCTTTCACATCACCTACT
>NW_015284852.1:0-325 GCF_001447785.1 Gekko japonicus | reverse complement strand
CTTCTCTCTGCGCTTTTCTGGGACTCGTTTAATTGTGTTTCTCAAGGGCCTGTCTTTTGCCGTTGAATAAATACTTGCTGCTAAAGTGGTTGGTGGAATAGCTTTCTGGAAGGTGATCGTCAGCTTTGTTTAAAACCTATTTTTCAAGCAGAAAAGCTTTTTGTACAGAGAAATCAGCCGCAGGTGTGGCTGTATGAGGACCGTTTGCGAACTGTTATCCCAGTTGTCACTCCAGCTTCCCCCTGGGGATACACCCGAGGAGTGTGGCCAGGCCTGGGCCTAGGTTTTCCAGGCTGAGCCTGGCAACCTGTGGGAAGGTTGGGAG
>NW_015284851.1:0-325 GCF_001447785.1 Gekko japonicus | reverse complement strand
CCCTATATGCCAAGGCTATGCAACCCCTAATCCACCTACTGAGGGATGACATGGGAACTCTCCTACCCATGGAGGACTTTCTGAAGGAGACAAAGAGGGAATCATGCACTCTAATCACTTTTGTGTGCTCAAGGTAGAAACTAAGAGCCCTCCGTACATTGAGGCAGTGCAGCCTCCTTTCCTTCTCATTCTGAGGGCTGGGACAGAATGATGGTAGGACCACCTCTGCTGACATGTGGAAGGACGAGTTAACCTCTGGGACAAAGGCTGGATCAGGTTGTAACACTACCTTATCGAGGTGGAAGGTGCATAATTCCTTGTCAAT
>NW_015284850.1:0-325 GCF_001447785.1 Gekko japonicus | reverse complement strand
GAGTGCGTTCAAGTGGAAGCTGCAGCTGGCCACCTCCAGTTCCTCTTGGCATGACAGGCTTGGGCAATGTGGCCGACCTTCCCACAGTTCCTGCATGTGGCATCGCAGAACCGGCAGGACCTCCTTGCATGGGCTGCAGCTGGTGCACTTGGCTGATGGGGCAGTGCCGATGGCACGTGGTGGTGCGGATGGACGTTGCAAAGCAGGCAGTGTGTGGTGGCATGTGGGGCACTGGAACTGCAGTACCTCATCCTCCTCTTCCTCGGGGCTGTAAACATGGTGGGTGGCCATGGCCAGTCTTTGCCAAGATGGTGGGCCTTTCCCA
>NW_015284849.1:0-325 GCF_001447785.1 Gekko japonicus | reverse complement strand
CTAACCACTACACCAGACTGGCAAACCACCTTTGCTCCTTGTTGCCTTGAAAGCCCTTTGCCGGGGTCACTCGCCATGGATACTCCATGGATACGGGAGTGCTGCAAGTAAAGAAATCCAGTGTGGCTGGGGTCCTCATAGCTCTTACTTATTTACTGAATTTACAAAATCTGTATCCCATATTTCTGCCCTCATCAGGCCAACAGGGTGGTCAACATTCATAATAAAAACACATCTTCAAAGACATCTCCCAGTGCAGGTCATCCATCAGGGCAACCAAGCCTGTTTGGGAAGGGCCTTTGCTCAGCAGTAGAGCATCTGCTTG
>NW_015284848.1:0-325 GCF_001447785.1 Gekko japonicus | reverse complement strand
TCCTCTTCCTCCTCCTCTTCTTCTTCTGCCTGGAGATCAGTTGTATTCCCGGGAGGTTGGCGGCTGTGTTGGTGATGGGTCCAAGAAAGTAGCTCAGGAAGGTTATGCTGAGCTCTTTCGCCTTGCTCAAAGGGAATCCCACCACCTGTCAGTGGGATCCTCCTTTCTGGGTCAGAAAGAGGTGATCCGAGAAAAGAGATGATACGGGATGTAGGGAGAGAGGAGGAGAGAGAGACTGACGTCCTCATCCCCCACCCTCGCCTAATTCCCTTTTCATATCCATTTGTATTCTTGCCAGCAATTTCAATTCCTCATTGTCATTCCT
>NW_015284847.1:0-325 GCF_001447785.1 Gekko japonicus | reverse complement strand
TGTTCTGTCTGTTGCTATCAGTATGCTCCTACTATGTAATTTCTGAATTGCTTAATGTGTCATGTTTAAACACTTATTCTTTGTTTTAGGTTTGTTTCGGATTTCTGCAGTTCTACCCTTCTGCACTGTTTATTGGATGTCCCACTTCATTGGCTACATTTGACTTACACTATGAATCCATCTTGAATCTCAGCAAAAAGACAGACTATCAATGACATAATCATGAAACAGCAACAAAAATGTACAATTTAAAACAATGTTAACCAGTTTCAGAGTTCATTGCAGGAAGTGTCAAATAGTGAAGTACTCAGGATCATAGCCAATT
>NW_015284846.1:0-325 GCF_001447785.1 Gekko japonicus | reverse complement strand
AACAGATGGCCATCCAGCCTCTTCATAAAGGCCACAATGAGGGAGATTATATCATCACTTGAGGGAGTCTGTTCCCTTGTTGGATAGCTCTTATCATTAGGAAATTTCTCCAAATATTTAGCCAAAAGCTTTTCCCTTGTAATTTGGTTCTAATTGTACTGCATTCTAGGGCAAGAAAGACCAAGTTTGCTCCATTTTCTGTGTGATAACCTTCAGATATTTGTAGACTGAAATCATGTCTCCCCTTTGGCTTTTACAAAGTTTCTTCATAGTGCTTGCTTTCCATACGTTCTACCATCCTGCAGGCCCATAGCCAGGATTTTTT
>NW_015284845.1:0-325 GCF_001447785.1 Gekko japonicus | reverse complement strand
AACATCATAAGAGGAATATCTGTTAGGTCAAAACTACAACACTCTAAGAAAAATAACATCTTCCACAACAAATATATGCTGGCGATGTAAAGGACCTCTGGGATCAATTATTCATATCCGGTGGCATTGCCTGATCATAAAAGTCTTCTGGAACAAGGTATTTAAGTCAATGAGACAAATTTTGCAAACAGAAATACAAAAAGACCTCAGTGTAGCTCTTTTGAACATTAGGCTCAAAGAGATTTTAGTTAATAAGATATATTTAATGGGAAACTTGTTTACCACAGCCAGAATGTGAATAGCTGAGGCATGGAGACAGGAGAAA
>NW_015284844.1:0-325 GCF_001447785.1 Gekko japonicus | reverse complement strand
AGTCTTTTTTATTTAGAACTGTTCACTCTGGGGCTAATTTTCTCTAGAGTCAACTGTTCTGCATGCTCTGTCTTTGCAGATGGGAACCAACAAATGTGCCAGTCAAGCAGGTATGACTGCCTATGGGACTAGAAGACATCTCTATGATCCAAAGATGCAAACTGATAAACCGTTTGACCAGACAACAATTAGTTTGCAGATGGGTACTAACAAAGGAGCCAGTCAGGTAAGCAAAAGTTATTTTGTAATCTGTATTCTAATATTGTAAACTGTATTTTACACCTTCATTATTGGCATAGGTATACCACAGTCGTTTCAGAAAAAC
>NW_015284843.1:0-325 GCF_001447785.1 Gekko japonicus | reverse complement strand
CTACCTGTGAACTATTCCCTCAATGAACAGAAATGCTCTTTCAAAGCACTATGCTGGTGTGGAGCGACAGTTATCATTTATGACCGGGACTGAACAGACCTGGTTTCAGATTCCTGTGCAACCATGAAGTTCACCAGGTGACTTTGAGACAGTCACCCTGTTTTATGGCCTAACCAATCTCACAGGTCTGTTGTGAGGTTCAAATGGAGGAGGGGAGAATGATTTATGCAACTCTGAAATCCCTTGAGGAAGGTTCAGGAAAAAATCAACAGAACAACAAAGAGTTCTTGCAATATCAGCTGCTAGTATACCAGTAATTTCCTCA
>NW_015284842.1:0-325 GCF_001447785.1 Gekko japonicus | reverse complement strand
CTCTACCAGAGGCCCCCAACCATGTCTCTCTCCTATGAGGCCACTCCTTTTACCTAGTGGGGGGGAAACCCTTAACAATTCATAGCACTCTCTATTGCCTACATGCGGCTTCTGGCTAGAATCTTTTGTTTTTTTACTGACTAGCTCCATCAATGTATGAATGGGCATCTTGCTATCCCCTTTTCAACCTGGAATTTATAATTAACGAAAACTGGCTGGTCAGCCTCTTGACTAGATTTGTGTTAGCTTCTTAGCATTCAGACTAACATTTAAATTTTTTAAAAATACTTTGGAGAGTTGTGTGTGTGTGTACACACACACACAC
>NW_015284841.1:0-325 GCF_001447785.1 Gekko japonicus | reverse complement strand
ATTAAAAACCCAAGACAAAGAATAGTAAATTTAGAATCAATAGATCTGGATGAAGGCCTGCACTATTATTTATGGATTAAGAAACTGACTAAAAAGATCATAGCAAAAGAAAGAAGTCATGTAATCGGAGGTGAGTTTTTGAGAATATAGTTTACACATTGGAATTTATTGAGCCCCTCCAACTCTTTGGTTCGGTCCCAAATAGAAACTCATTATGATAAGAACACAAGAAATTAAAATGATATTTTTAACATATGGCATGAAGAGAAACACTCTGGGGAAAATTAAGTCTTGGAAATATATTAAAGATGAAGGTGTAAACATT
>NW_015284840.1:0-325 GCF_001447785.1 Gekko japonicus | reverse complement strand
TTTCCACCTGAAGCATTCTGCTATTTGGCTGGAGTTGCTAAGAAATCTATCAGTGAATAAATGTGTCTTATCAGTTTCTCCACCCAGGAAAACCCCTCACATGGCTTCTTTTTGAAAGTCTCTTTCATAGTTCCTTATTGACATCATTCTCTGATATGACACACTGCTGATTCATCCTCTTAGACCTCTCTTTCCCAGTTAATTTGCATCACCACTTTTGGAGTGCAACAAGGAGAGGATGTCTGAAAGAACATTGGCAGGGTGGCAGCAAGATTACAACTGTTTGTTCAGGCATTTTTCCTTCAGTCAGGTATTTCAGGTAAGA
>NW_015284839.1:0-327 GCF_001447785.1 Gekko japonicus | reverse complement strand
ATGGCATTATACCCTGCTGAGGTCCGTCTACACCCTGAACCCCAGCCTCCCCGAGCTCTGCTCTCCAGTTAGCCCCCCTATCCCTGCACTGCAAGAGTGTTGGCATTTTGGAAGCGGACTAACATGGCTGCTTCTCTGGAATTTGGGAAACATGGGATTTTAACCAGTCATAAGCAGAAGAAAGTTAGAGTCCAGTGGCACCTTTAAGACCAACAGAGTTTTACTCAGGGGGTGAGCTTTCAGGTGCACATGCTCTTCATGGCTGCCCGCCTTGATCTATAAGCAGAAGAAGTTGAACTTGACGTGAATGTTTCGATTGCAAAATCT
>NW_015284838.1:0-325 GCF_001447785.1 Gekko japonicus | reverse complement strand
CCAATCTCTTCTTCTTCTTAGCTGTACCATGCCATCTTCTCTCCTGGCCAGTGGTTTAGATTGCTTTAAAAGTGAAATAGACAGTTTATCAGAAGTGTCAGAAGTGAACTAGGCTATCAGTATCAGAAGCCATTTTATGATAGCTAAAAATAGAGTATCATGTTTGGGGAACTCAGTGCTTCTGAACTACAGATGCTGGGCACAAATATCAAAAGATAGCAGTCTTGATCGTGCTCAGTTTTGGAAATCATTTCAAAGGCATCTGACTGGTCACTGATGGTGACTATGTGGGACTTCAGTAAAACTTCATGAGACAATGCTGCTC
>NW_015284837.1:0-325 GCF_001447785.1 Gekko japonicus | reverse complement strand
GAATGGAAGTTCCCTGCTCCTTTCCTCGGACATCTGCATGGGTTTCAGGGAAGACCTTGCTGTCATGGTTAGATGATTACAGTCGACCTGGACCTCAGCTGAGTGAAAAGATTTCTCCTCGGGATGGTAGCTTTGGGTGGCGGCTCAAATGAATACTGTGTTTGGCTAATGTTCTGCTAAGGAGATCTGGGTATTGTGGTACTGGGCAGGAAACAGGAAGTGCTTTCCTGGAGACCTATACTTATGTAAGGGCAAAGATCTCTCTTAGAGAATTCTTGGCAACTTGCTTTACTAGAGTTCCCAGGATTCTTTGGGAGAAGCAAGT
>NW_015284836.1:0-325 GCF_001447785.1 Gekko japonicus | reverse complement strand
CTCCTATGCACAAGTCATGTAAGAACAATGAATAATGAGAGGCGTCTTTTCTATGTTACTCACAGTAATGTGGTTGCTGCCGTCCCATGGTTGCTTTGACACTTTTGTAATGTATGCAAATTCTGCTCATGCTGTGCTGGCAGACTGCATGGTTAGAGACCATACTAATGATGCTCATCTCATTAGAAGGCATGTTGCTAACCTGGGACACAAGAAACCTCTGGCATTTCAGCATTTCTGCTATGATGTTCATCAAAACTTCAGGGGTCATCTGATATCAAGCAAGGGACTACTGGTCCCCAGACTATAACTTAAGAACCATTGG
>NW_015284835.1:0-325 GCF_001447785.1 Gekko japonicus | reverse complement strand
CAGAAAAAATACAACACACTTCACAGCTCAGAACCCCGTCTGTTGTTCTGACAGCATCCAGTTTCTTGCTGCAAGCATAGACGGTGGCATACAATCCCAGGGCATGTTGTGAAACAAATGCCGTGCACGTGCCAGGTTCAGAAACGAGTGGCACACATTCAGAAGCATCCATTCATTGGCTCCGCCCACAAAGTGAGCCGGAAAGCTGGGTTACAGTCCCCTCGTTTCAGTTCCTCAGCTTGTTCTCCGAGCCTGGCTTCTCTCGGCTCCCAGAAGCGCTTGTCCAGTGGAGACTCCGGACCAAGGCTCCCTCTAAGCTATGGAG
>NW_015284834.1:0-325 GCF_001447785.1 Gekko japonicus | reverse complement strand
ACACACACACACACTCACCATCTGCCCCCTCAATTCCCCCAATGCAGAATCAAAATTGTGTGGTACAGGCACTGAAGATAGAACACGTGAAACCCATGGAGAATGAGGCTGGACTACTGCAACGCACTCCATATGGGTCTGCCCTTGATGACAAGTCAGAACCTCCAGCTGGGGCAGAACACCATGGGCTTTTCTGCATCTTCATTTTCCTTCCTTGCAAGTTCCTGTGTCTTCAGGGGGGCTTTTTCTTCTGCAAGTGTTTTGCTCCATCTAGTAGTCGATTGGATATCACACTTGTTTATGTCTGGCAGATCTCCCTGCAGAT
>NW_015284833.1:0-325 GCF_001447785.1 Gekko japonicus | reverse complement strand
GATTATCACTTAACATAAATAATCCTGATAATTTAGAATTGTTGGAGATGAGCAGTTAAACATCGCAATGGATGGAATACAAGAAAACAAATATGTTGTGGGCCTAAAACCTGTATTTGCTCCGATTTAAAAAAAAACAAGAAATTGATAGGTAATTTGCCTTTTTTAATGATCCAGCAAATTTTGTTTGGACTGATCCCTTGTGAATGAAACTTGTTTTAAATTGTGATTTTATTAGGTTTATGGTTAGGTTGAAGAGCATGGAACTTTGTTATTTGTCTCGCGTAAGACTGATGATCATTGAATTTATTTTCTGCAGGTACCT
>NW_015284832.1:0-325 GCF_001447785.1 Gekko japonicus | reverse complement strand
GAGATCTGATGAGACTGGGCTAGCCTGAGTGGGTGGTCATTTCTGCTGGTTTCCCTCTCCTACTTCAGTCTCCTGTTTTGCTGCTACACTGTCCCCCAGGGTCCCTGGACCCCCCCCCCGAAACAGAATTTAAGGACGATGTGGTTTGCAGTAAGAGGTAAGAAGTGGAGAGCTCCCATGCAGTGGGATTCCCTCCTTTTCCTGGGAACCAACCCTATATATTTTTATTTCATCTCTCTTTTACTTCTTCTTGTTGAGAGCTGCTTTGGGAATAATTTTTGTAGAGCTTGCAGGAGGGTGTGTGTGCAGGGCTATTTTTGGGCAG
>NW_015284831.1:0-325 GCF_001447785.1 Gekko japonicus | reverse complement strand
AGTTTCCGGAGCAGCCTCAAGGGCAGCCCCGCGTAGAGGGAATTACAGTAAGCTAAGCGACAGGTGGCTGTGGCGTGGATCACTGCAGCAAGGTCGGAACAAGGCAGGTAGGGAACTAATTGGCGGGCTCATCCTAGTCCGATGCCACGCCTTAACTGCTCTTATCACTGGCTCTTACAAAGAAGAGGTAGACTGATCCTTTCCTGCTCTTCAAAAGTTTTTTTTGACGAGAGATGGCAAATTCTTCATGTGGATCAAATTCTACATGTGGATGACCCTTCTGTGATGAAAGGGCAAAGGTCATGCCCCCTTTATGTCAGTCACC
>NW_015284830.1:0-325 GCF_001447785.1 Gekko japonicus | reverse complement strand
CTTGGTTCTGAGGGTGGGAGGAAGAAGCACCCACGTGATCTGATTACTGTAATGATAGTTCACCTTTCTTGCTGGGGTAAATGTGTACGTTGATACTATTTCATACAAAGAGACCTCTAATAAGCACAGTGTAGATCAGTGCAGTCAGTACGAGGAGGCATCTAATGAGCAATGCATGAGGACTGGCAAGATCTGAATGAGCGTAACATGTTAGGCATAATACACAATGTGGATATAATGAAGAAATACGGTATTACATCAGTGGAAAACAAGGAAATGGCAACAGGCTAATATGCGCAGCAAACTGATAATACATCCTATACAC
>NW_015284829.1:0-325 GCF_001447785.1 Gekko japonicus | reverse complement strand
CCCCAGGTCCCACCTAAAGGCTGGCATCCTGTAGCACCTACATCATGACAGGAAGTCACCTTATTATGATGGAACGCAGTCCGTAATTCTTCTCTGTTGGTGGTTGCTCTCCATAACCCACAAAGATCACTGTAGTGGGGTAGTGGGGTCAATGGACCACTATCTTTTACGCCGCTTTTAGGTGCACGAAAACCACTTTGGTCTGCAAGCAACCATCAGATGTTTTAAAGAGAACATTCCATGCACTTCTTTGTTAACTTAGCTGTGATTCACCAGAACCCATTCCCCTTGTTTATAATTAAAGAAGAAGAAGAAGAAGAGAAGA
>NW_015284828.1:0-325 GCF_001447785.1 Gekko japonicus | reverse complement strand
GTGAACTCCCTGGCAGGATGGGAACTGACGGTGTTCCGGTCTTCCCTTTCAGCTGAACAACGCCAGGACCGTCCTGGAATACGAGAAGATTGCAGACGCGGACTTTGAGAAGCGAGATTTCCGGAAGGTGCGTATGAAGCTGTTTTGCTTTGCACATCGGTATATAGTCCGTCCCCACTCGGTACCATCTACTGACTGGCTGTGATTCCCCAAGAACTCATGCAGAGGTCTCTTCGCAGCTCTGCCACCCGGCATCCTTTTAACGGGAGGTGGTGGGGAATAAGCATATGCCCTGCTCCTCCGAGGCTGAGACTCCCCCCCCCCC
>NW_015284827.1:0-325 GCF_001447785.1 Gekko japonicus | reverse complement strand
AACACGGACGTTCTGGAAAATAGCTTGCTCCTTTCTCTGCTCTTGCAAGTTAACCCTTCACCTGGAGAAGAGCCTTGGTAGCATAATAGACAAGAGACTTTCTTTTGAATCTTGCCTGTGTCATGCACACACTATGCACCAGCTCCTGCCATATCTGGTGTACAGCAATAATAGTAATTCTAATATACCTTGAAGGGTTGTTGTAAGGATTACAAGATAATGTATGTGAAATGCTTAGAATACTCTAAAGCGCGACATAAGTGATACTTATTAGCAGGGACTAGAACCAGGAAACCGCGAATCAGCTCCTGAGATCTAGTAATTC
>NW_015284826.1:0-325 GCF_001447785.1 Gekko japonicus | reverse complement strand
AATAAATAATGAAAGCCTCCCTGTGCACAGTTTTGCTCACTGAAACTGACTCTTACCTCCCTATTAGCCCTAGGGATGCTGTGAATTTTGCCATGGACATGTTAGACAGTCTAACTTACCAGGTCCAAAGGTGTCAGTTGGATGTGAGCCAGTCACTCATCCTCTTTGGTTTACGATGAGTAGCCTAGAATGCCTGCCAAAAAGGTTTGCATCAGGTTTTTGCAAAATTACACATACCCAAAGAAGATGCCAGTTCAAATGAATCAGCAGCCATTAGCATCACTAGGAGCTACTTAGACAAGCACTGATAGGAATGTATTAAAAC
>NW_015284825.1:0-325 GCF_001447785.1 Gekko japonicus | reverse complement strand
ACCCCTGATTATTAGCCATTATTACAGACTGCTGCACTACTAATATTGATGGGGAGGCGGGTGGGGAGGGTCTTGGAAATCAGAATCTAGACGGCTGGGAACCGGTGACAGAAACGTGCAAAATGATTGTTATGAGCTGTTATTCGAGATCGCTGCATGGCTGGAGCGTGAATGCAGAGGCGTGGATGGGGAGTGTCTTGGAAATCCAAGTCTAGGTTGTGGGGAACCGGCGACAGAAACTCATAGAATGGTTAGGAATCCATGGGAAGAGAAGTGAAGGCTCACAACCTTCTGCTGTCCTGGCTAGAGATGTGAAGGCCTGGAA
>NW_015284824.1:0-325 GCF_001447785.1 Gekko japonicus | reverse complement strand
AAAAATGAAGGCTGGGAATTCAGAGAATCTAGTACATCTGGTCTCCTGGAATTTCACCCCCCTGCCCCCTCCTCAGAGGCCCTGCTTTTAGACCAAATGACTCTTACTCACCAGTGGTGGAGCCCACCTGTTTCTGTATGAGTCACTGTTCTGGGCATTCCTCTTGATTCGAAGGAGGCAAACTCAGACAAGTGACTCATGCAGAGACATAAAGTGTCTGCAGCAGTAGTGACCAAATGACCCAATCATACCTTGTGCAGCGATCAGATTTACTGGCCCCGACGAAAGCAGATTAGAAGGACAAGATGCAGAGATGCTGAGGCCA
>NW_015284823.1:0-325 GCF_001447785.1 Gekko japonicus | reverse complement strand
TGCTGGTCACAGAAGGGCAAGAGAAGATCCCAGGACCTCAAGGGAGAAAGCAGTCACAGTATCCATCTTGCGGAATGCATGCCTTTCCCAGCGTAGAATCCTGAGAATTTCTTGGTTTCCCAGATGTTATTTCTGGGGATTTGAGTTTCCCAGAGGGGTCCCATCAGGTCTACATTCCTTTCTGCCTCAAGGGAGACATACTGCGGAGTGAGGGTTTCTCACAGTCATACAAGGAAACAGAGCCTGGTGGTCTTCCAAGCTTTTAAAGGAACATCCTCAGCTGTCTGGACCTTTCTGAAGCTATCAGAGGTTGCATCTAAGCTGA
>NW_015284822.1:0-325 GCF_001447785.1 Gekko japonicus | reverse complement strand
CATCCTCTTGGCCAGGTCAGGCCCAGTGGTGTGATGACCACATCATTGGGTTCCGCCAGGTTCAGTGGCATGGTGGTTGCTGTCAGGCCTCATTGGGCCCAATGGTGTGGTAGCTGCTGCCACTGGGCCTGTGTTCTTCTTTCCTTCCCACTCACCCATCCACCCACCTTTATCTGGCCCCTAGTCTTCAGCTTCTTCTCCTTCCCTAGCCCTGACAGCATCTCCCTGGGAAAAATCTAGTCAGGCTGCATGGTAGCTGGCATTAAGCCAGGCTGTGTGATGGCTGCCCCAGTTGCATAGTGGCTGCTGCCTCTGGGCCACAGTG
>NW_015284821.1:0-325 GCF_001447785.1 Gekko japonicus | reverse complement strand
TCAATAATACAAATACACTATTAAACCAAAAATCTATTCCCGTTATAAAACTAATTCACCAATATTTTATCTACTACATTTCATTTTATCAATACTATACTATTATTAATCTATTTTATATCAATATAAAAACAGCAGAAAAGAAACAGGCATAATTTAGCAGTTTAACTATGCTAAAGAAGGCATGTATTTCTTCTAAGCTAACAATCTAGTCCCTTTAAATATTCTTTCATGTTTTTAACACTGTTAGTTTTCAAAATCTCATTAAATAGCGGGCCTAAACATAATATGTGATATTTCCCTGCAATCCAGCTCTCACACTGAC
>NW_015284820.1:0-325 GCF_001447785.1 Gekko japonicus | reverse complement strand
TGGTTAGGGCTGCCTAACTCCTCCCAACACTTCTTTGAAGAGTGTGGAACCAGCCCAAGCAAAGCAGTGTTTAACTTTGCATTGCTCAATGAAAAATCACTTCACCACAGTTAGAGGATCAGATCTGGGCTGATCCACACATATCAAAGTCCTCATGTCTGCCGCGAGTGCCTCCATGTGTGTGGGAGCTACGAATGTGGAACTCCCAGCTCATTTCTGATCACCAGGACTGGGACAGATATATGGGGGAAAGAGATATGTTGTAACAAGCTAATTGACTTGTAAGGTTGCAAGCCCCCAAGTGGTGGCCGGGGATCTCTGAGTC
>NW_015284819.1:0-325 GCF_001447785.1 Gekko japonicus | reverse complement strand
GCTTAGAGGGAGCATTGCCTGTGACCAGTTTTGGCTGGACAATTTAGAGCAAGGGCTACTCAGCTGATGGCTGAGGGTGCCATGGGACTCTCCTCAGTTGCAAGCTAGATTGAGAAGACTCTCAGCATGGGCAGCTGAGCAGTGTGAGGAGTGAGGTATGTACTGGCCCCATCAACTGCACCTTGTTGGCCCAGGCATGCCACTCAGCTGACAGAGCAGCTCCTTCAGCCAGCCCTACATTTGGGAGCAGCCACTGGGCTGCAGCAGATCACGGGCCAATTTCGAAGGTTAGTATGAACCAGGGCTTGGCCATTTTCTTACCAGT
>NW_015284818.1:0-325 GCF_001447785.1 Gekko japonicus | reverse complement strand
TACCACCTGGCAATAAAGGTACATTTTCTCCATTTTAATTTGTACCTCACTTTTTTCTTATGCTCCACTTCATAGTGAGCCAGTTCCTTTTCGTCAGACTGGAGTGCCCCACTAGAGTACGTAACGTTTCAGTAAATTGGACACATTTCATTTTAGATGATTGCTTACCCCTCCCAAGTTATATAGCATTTATTAAGAAATTTTGCCATTGTTAAGTAAGGGAAGGATTGTATTTCATAGTTTGCTGAGTGTTCACCAGGGGTCAGGTTTTCTCATAAATAATATCTAGTACCTCACAGTCATTCTGCTGGGTTGCCCAAATAAC
>NW_015284817.1:0-325 GCF_001447785.1 Gekko japonicus | reverse complement strand
TTAAGTTCTTATCTCTTCAAACCTTTCCCTGAGGCCACAGTCTGTACTGGTAGTGTTTGATTGGAGTGGGAGTCCATACATGACTGAACCATCAGCCCAGTTGACTGGATTGGTCATATTACAATCTTTCAGGATGTAAAACATGCAATGTTTAAATGGAAATGATTTGTTTGAGGTGGAGCCAAGCACTAATCACAGGGAATACGGACATGTGTAACTGTCATAGTACCACTTCAGCATTTTGGGCAGAAGCTTTGTTTAACTAGATGCCTTTTAAAATGAGCGTATTATTTAGAGAACTGTTTTCTGGCGTGCAGGAGCTGCG
>NW_015284816.1:0-325 GCF_001447785.1 Gekko japonicus | reverse complement strand
GCGCTTTTACTGATCACAGAGCAATTTAACACACTCTGTCCTTTTCTATCAATAGAGTCCTTGATTGGTGAAGTTTATGTCAAAAGGATAATTGACAAACTTCAAGCGGCTCTTTCTAAAGCGAAGGATCTTTCAGAAGCTGGAAATGCTGAGCCATCTGTGTCATTCATCTGTGATGTAGCCTCTAACTTCTTTAGCTCAGTTAAAGGATGCTTGTTGATGCCATCATCAGAAGATTTGTTGTTCACCATCTTTCAGTTGTGTGCAAAAAGCCAGGCTACAACATATTTGTCAGGTACATTTCCATTTAGCCAGGTCAGCTGCT
>NW_015284815.1:0-325 GCF_001447785.1 Gekko japonicus | reverse complement strand
AAAGCAGCTGTTTCCTCCAGGGGAACTGACGTTATCTGGGGACCAAATGTAATAGTGGGAAATCACCAGGTGCCGCCTGGAGGTCCCCTTACCGTCATGCGGCTGACGTTTCTGCCTCGTCCGAAATGGCGCTCCACGTACTGCGAGGACAGCAGGTGGCTGGAGGGAGAGCGGAGGGGGACACGTGAACAGCTGTACGGACGTGTGGGGTCGCCCTCCCAACCTCCCCCTCCCCTGCCCGTTTCCTACAAAAAACCCCTTCCCTGGTCACCTTCCCGTTTGGTGTCGTGGTTAAGAGTGGCAGTGGGACTCTAATCTGGAGAAC
>NW_015284814.1:0-325 GCF_001447785.1 Gekko japonicus | reverse complement strand
ATATTCAGTCCATCAGTAACCTCAGAGTTCAACTTATGATTCAAAGGATTGTCTATATATAATTTCCAAAGAACAGGAGATGTGTAAATTCAACTGTCACATATCAGTAAGATTACCATTGATTATAATAATAGGAATGGCAGAAAAAATGCTACAAGTTCCTCAGTACCAGTTTTCTCGATACCAACCAGTAACAGGCCTGGAAATAAGCTTGCTGTCTGGCTGCCTGCAGTGGATAAACCTTTAAGAAACAAAGGAGCAGGAGAAACCCATGGCCCTTCAGAAACTGAGGAGCAAGCCTTGACCTGGATAGCTCAGGCAAGCC
>NW_015284813.1:0-325 GCF_001447785.1 Gekko japonicus | reverse complement strand
GTGAACAGTTCCTGAAACGGAAAATATCGGCTGTCTGAAATTCCCCAACATTATACAGGCTGCAGCCATGTCTGTAGTTTTCAGACTAAAAAATAGAGCTGCACTAAGCAGCCTATGTTCACAAGACGCAAACCTTTGCAGTGAAATATGCTATAAATGCATCCACCATCACTGGGTATATTTAGCTAACCACTGCTATCCTATGATGCAGTAAGAAGATAGGTTGCCGCTTAACGCAAGACCAGGATTGACCACCCGGATGTCTTCTCTATCTTTACTGATTGCACTTCTTTATTTTTACTGTTGACATGGGAGATGGAGGTCC
>NW_015284812.1:0-325 GCF_001447785.1 Gekko japonicus | reverse complement strand
CTGTGAGGTAGGTTGGGTTGAGGGTGTGTGACTGGCCCAGGGTCATGGGATACTTAGACTGCAGTACCCTTTTATAATGTCAGTGCTGATAGGCTGAAGGGTCAGGAAGATGGCACTGTGATTAAAGGAACTGCTGTTAGGATTGGTAGGCAGGGGCCAGTAACTTTTCTTGCCATGTTCCGGCATCTTCTCCATAGAAAGTGTATTCATTTAGCATTGATCACTGATTCTGTGGTCTTTGTCTCGTTGTTACGGGATAACCCAGTTCTTTGAGAGCAGGGATAATGATATGTTGAGAAGAGCATCCAAACCCCTGCATTGTGGT
>NW_015284811.1:0-325 GCF_001447785.1 Gekko japonicus | reverse complement strand
GTTTAGATTCGCCATTGCTTTCCTCCCAATAATCAGGCATCTTTTAATAGAGACCTTTAAAAGAGGATTAGACAAATTCATGGGTAGAATCACAGAGTTGGAAGGCACCTCCGGGGTCATCTAGTCCAACCCCGTGCACAATGAAGGCAATCTAACAGCCCACTATGCTGGGTAAAATGCGGCCTCATAGGCTCATACCTCCATTGCTGGTGGAGCTGCGCTTCTATTGATAAGTTCTGGCAGAATGTGGTTAACCAATGTTTTAAAAAAATAACTGGATATGAGGTCCCTTTAACTTCAGTTTGGTGTAGTGCTTAGGAGTGCA
>NW_015284810.1:0-325 GCF_001447785.1 Gekko japonicus | reverse complement strand
GGTGGTTGATTTATTCTCTAAGCAGGCTCACTTTATTCCAAGTAAAACTATCCCCACCTCAAAGCAGTTGGCTGGACTGTTTCTCCAACATGTCCTGAGATTACATGCCCCCCCGCAAGGTAATTTCCGACCACAGGGTGCAATTCATTGTCTTGTTTTGGAAGGAATTAATGACCCTCTTGGGGATTGAGCGTGGCATAAGTAGTAGCTACCACCCTGAAATTGATGGTCAAACTGAATGCACCAATCAGGTTCTCGAACAAGTGTTGTGGTGCTGTGTTAATTACCAACTGAAAGACTGGGTGTCCCTCCTGCCTTTCGCTGA
>NW_015284809.1:0-325 GCF_001447785.1 Gekko japonicus | reverse complement strand
ACAATATGACATCATTAAATATTACAATGACATCTGGCTTAAGCAAAGGCTACATGTTTTCACTTGCACAAAATGTGTACAATTCAGTACCTATTAAACTTATCTGTGCCTATTGATATTAATGATTTTTCTCTCTCTTGAGAGAGAGAATAAGATTATTGAGGCTTACTTCACCTATAAATGGAAAGTGGATATTGTTAACATAAGTGGTTGAGTAGTTTAAAACAACAATAGCTAATAAATCCAAGGCATTAGGGTAGAATAATTTCATATAAAGGCAAATCTAGTAATTGGAAAATGATACATAGACTATTAATGCAACAGA
>NW_015284808.1:0-325 GCF_001447785.1 Gekko japonicus | reverse complement strand
GGCACTGCTTCTATTTACAAGACTCAGTGTTTGGGCAGAAACACTCAGTGGGAGTAATTAAAAGAGTGCATCTCTGTCTTCCTCTTTTGCAATGGTGTTTTTGGTGGTCTCTCTGCAATCCATGGAAAGTGCTTAAAATGATTACTCCCATGTCAATGTGTTTTGTTTCTATATTTATTTGATTGTTTTCTCTACCTTTCCTCCAAGGAACTTGAGGCATTGTAGATGATTTTCTTTCCGCTTTATTTGAACTACCACCTGTGAGCTTGGTTAGGCCGAGAGAGTGACGGCACCCTGTGAGTTTGGTGGGGAGAAGGGTTTTGAT
>NW_015284807.1:0-325 GCF_001447785.1 Gekko japonicus | reverse complement strand
GTTTTTAAAGGACAGAATAGAAGAATTAGATATAAACGGAGTGCTGTATCATACCAGCTTTTCCAATCGTGAAATAAGCGACGAGGCTATAGGATGTGTACTGTGAGACATGTGTAGACAATGAAATGCACACAGGGTGGTGACTATACTGAGGAGAGAAACTGGGAGTGAGCAGAAAAGCTGGCAGGAGCTCACCTGGGGTGCTATTTCTATGTTGTTTCATTAAAAGAGAATAGTTTGCTAAACTGATGAAGTCTGACAGCAGGGATCAGAGAACTATGCCAAAACCTGCACAGTGACCAGAAAATGAACTGGGGGGGGGGGG
>NW_015284806.1:0-325 GCF_001447785.1 Gekko japonicus | reverse complement strand
CCCTCCACCGCCTTTGGATGATTCGAGCTGCTCGTTCCTTCCTGTGATGCGGGGGAGAATGCGGTGGCGAACGACCAGAGTGTGAACTCCTTGAATGTGGCACACTTCCCGGGTGGGATCGGTGACTGCTGGTGGACGATTCCGGCCGGCTCTGAAAATAAATATCAGGGAGAGCATGAGTGGACAGCCAGCAGTTAAAGAGGGGAGGAAGGGTCATCTCCTTCCGCAAAGGCAGCCTGGGCCTGGAGAACACCGGCTACGATAAGAGCTCACGGGTGTCAGCGTGGCGACCAAAGGCCAGTCTGGTGTCGTGGTTAAGTGTGCG
>NW_015284805.1:0-325 GCF_001447785.1 Gekko japonicus | reverse complement strand
TTGCAGCGGTGAGTGGCAAGCGGCGAAGCAAAGCAGTGGCGGCAGCGGAGAAAAATGGTGGCTGGTGAGGCAAGGAGCAAGCGAACAAAGGAGGCCGGACCAACTGGCGCAGAGGCGGAGCAATGCAGCAGGCCAGAGCCTCACTGGGACAGAGGCCGCAGCGGAGTATGCGCAGAAGTGCGAGTAGTCCTGGCCTGGAAATGGAATCGCTACAGCCGGAAGAAGGGAACTCCAAAGACCAGCACCAGAAAGGACGCCGCCGACTACCGCCCGCAAGAACGAGACAACAACCGAACATCCGTCGCAAAAAGGGTGCCTGGTAGGG
>NW_015284804.1:0-325 GCF_001447785.1 Gekko japonicus | reverse complement strand
GATGTCCTTACAGCACAGTTCCCTGGGAGTATGCCCCATTAAATAGTTCTGTAGGATTCTGAGTAGAACTGCTTAGGATGGCACTGGCAGTTAGGATTTTACAGTGGTTGTCAATGAAACTTCCCTAAAACATGATCTGCATATTCATTGAATCTGGGTTTTGAAGGGAAACAACCTGTGAAATTTCTTTCTTTCTGACCTTTCAAGAATCACAAATCCCTAGAGAGTGACTGGAAGCTATTTAAAATATATTATTTAAAGCCCACACAGAATGCATCCCACATGTTGGGAAAGGCACTGCCAAGTCTAAAAGGATGCCTGTGTG
>NW_015284803.1:0-325 GCF_001447785.1 Gekko japonicus | reverse complement strand
TTTTTTGTGTGCCACTATGCACTGGTATGGTATACCAGTATCTCTTTCTGGTGGGACTGTTGGCAAAAAGGCTGGCAGGGAAAGCAGCCTGGCAGACGATATGCCCTGTACGCCCGCAGACGATGTCATTATCAGGTGCGATAGAGTCTGCTGGCTGCCCTGTCACCTTCTCTGCTGCAGTCCCACCGACTGGCTTCTCAACCGGCTGCTTTGCAAAGAGGCCGGCAGAAAGCAGCAGGGCAGACACAATACTCCGTACGCCTGTTCATGACATGGGGTAAATCGGCTGCCCTGTTGCTTTTTCTGCAGGGCTCCATCGTGAGTG
>NW_015284802.1:0-325 GCF_001447785.1 Gekko japonicus | reverse complement strand
CTGTAGCAAGCACCTCATATTGGGTGAAGTACTCACAGTAGCATGGAATCTTTAAACAGTAGTATTTTGCAATGTGGCCTTGCAACTTGTTATTTTTGGCCTAGAGAGAACATTATTTGTAGTTTCCAGATCTCCTAGAGAAAGCAGCGAGGTTCATCCAATTCTCCCACCCCCTACCCTGGGGAGATAAATACATGTTTGGTGCTTATGTACAGAGATTGTGGAACAAATCCTCAATTAAGAAAACACAGGATGTCAAAATTCATGTTTCCCCTCTCCTTGCTCTGTATCAAGAAACTGGTTTATTTGCATAACTTTTTTTTTT
>NW_015284801.1:0-325 GCF_001447785.1 Gekko japonicus | reverse complement strand
TTTTTCCCCCAGTGCTCTGCAACTCACTGCCATGTCAATTATTCCTCTTATAGGAGCACGTGAAATGGATTATAAAAGGCTGTCACCCGTGTACATAAATGGAGAATTCCAGTTCAGTAGTCTTTTAGTTCCAGTTTGCACAATGCTGTACACAGGTCTCAGGAACAGGGTAAGGTGCAGCAGAACTTCCCTCTGGTTACTTAGTCAAAGAAGTTTCGAGGGGTTTTTGTTTGTTCGTTTGACATTAAAGAACATGTCTTTATGAAATTTCTGGGGGAGGCTCTAGGGCAGGGGGGCCCAGTATGGTGCCTGTGGGTGCCATGGT
>NW_015284800.1:0-325 GCF_001447785.1 Gekko japonicus | reverse complement strand
TTGTTTGCTCTTGGTTTCATCTTAAAGTTTGCCAGCCCTTCCTTCACAAACTTCCCTTCCTCTAAATGCTGGTTGTCCTTTTGTTCATATCCTTCCCCCTCACTGGGCACCATGAGAGGGTCAGGTTCACAGAGATCCACCAGACCAAAATATTCCTTGTCCTAACATATTATACAGGATAGCACATGCAATGTAGTGCTTTGTGGCTACATTTTCCTCAAAAACAATAAGGTATGAAAGGCACCTCCAGTGAGCCTTGAGCTCTACTACATTGCAGGTCCTACAAAGTGTATAATCAAAAACTATCTGTTGCCCCTCTCTAGTT
>NW_015284799.1:0-325 GCF_001447785.1 Gekko japonicus | reverse complement strand
ATAGACTGCTGTAACGAACTCTGCATGGATCTGCCCTGAAAGACAATTCAGAAACTCCAGCTGGTGCGGAACACCACAGCCCAGTCACTGCAAGGCACCAGGCAGAACGTGTGCGTCCCGCCCAGCTTGCAGACAGCTGTCACAGCTTCACTCATCCAAGCAAAGCCTTTCAAAGGCGCCACCCTGCGAATGAGTAAGATCGGTCGCTGCCCTTTCACGTGCATTCTCCGTGGTGGCCCCACCCTGTGCAGGGGTCAGCCTGAGGAGGTCAGGAAGGCTTCTACACACCTGTCATTCCGCAGAGTGCACAAAACGGTCATGTTCA
>NW_015284798.1:0-325 GCF_001447785.1 Gekko japonicus | reverse complement strand
TGCCTCAGCAGGGGAATAAAAATTGCTGTTTTTATTTTTAAAAGATCCGATTTCCCTGGAAGCAAACGTTTTTCTTCTTCTGTTGAGATAATTCCAAAGGGGTACCCGTTTTAGTCTGTCCTATTAAAAACGAATAGGAGACACTGGGCATTTTAACGCTGGAAAAATTTTAATTCTAGCATCAGGTTACAGGGATTAGAGCCTTTTATTTTATTTATTTATAAACTGTATACCCCGCCTTTCGCCCTCATCAGGGTCAGCGAGGCGGCTAACATTATGAACACACATAGTAAAAACACATTTTAAAATCCGTTAAAACAAAAAC
>NW_015284797.1:0-325 GCF_001447785.1 Gekko japonicus | reverse complement strand
GGCAGGAGTAAGGCCACAAGACCCAGCCTATCGCGCTCCTCCTGAGATGGATCTGCTTCATCCAACTCCCCTCCCCCACGCTGCCTTCAAGCATCTCTTCCAAGGTCCAATTTGCTTCACTGAAACCCCACTGACGATAAAAGCATGGATGCTTCCATCATACAAATATCCAGAATCTACAGCTTTCTCCTGTGAGGCAGGAGGATAGGTAGAGTACTTGACATCTACCTGCTTGTTCTAGAATTTCCATCCATGACAAATATGGAGTGGAACCAGAAATAGCTTTTGAAAGTTATTTGTGGAACTTGGGCAGCAGAGGCCCCAT
>NW_015284796.1:0-325 GCF_001447785.1 Gekko japonicus | reverse complement strand
GACCGACAAGACTTCTGAAAGCTCTCCTCGGCCGGCATTCACCAATCAGAGAGAAGGGGGGGTGCACGCAGGTGCTGCTTTTGATGCATCCTGGTTTTGGAGGACAGTTTGTCACACCGCCCTCCAAAGCAGTCTGGATATCAGCTGCAATTCAGGGAGCTCTCCAGGCCCTATGCGGATACTGGGAACCCTGTTCCCAGGCTCAGACTTCCCACCCAGTCTCTGCTGCAAAACAGTTCTGCTGCAACCTCGCTGGAAAGCCAGGGCTGTAGAAGTCCTGCCAGCCCTGACCTCTAGAGGCTGTTCCAAAGACATGGGGCCCTTA
>NW_015284795.1:0-325 GCF_001447785.1 Gekko japonicus | reverse complement strand
GGTCCCACCAGGAGGCTGGCATCCCTAAGGCCCCACCTGGAGGTTGGCGCCTCTACTCTGAGTAGCCACAACAGCCAAGAGACTGTGTACCGAAAGAGAACTGGAGTCTGAGAACTTCTCCCATCAAAAGAATGCACTTAGTTGTGCAAAGAGGTTTGTTAGCCTGGCAAAGGTTTGTGGTCACAATCTGTTCACAAGGATCTCTGTGGAACAGGTGGGGAGCAAGCAGATATCTAAGTAATGCTGCCAGCTGTGAAACTCACTGGGGAACTGTGGACTACTCACTTTCTCAACTGCCTTAGAGGGTTGTTATAAGAACATAAGA
>NW_015284794.1:0-325 GCF_001447785.1 Gekko japonicus | reverse complement strand
GATTAAATCCCTCCCAGCATAAAGGCAGCACAGTTCTCTGCAGAGTTACTCTAGTTTCAACCCAATGAGACTGGAATAAATTTGGATAGGATAGCACCGTCAGAGTCCCAGTAGGATAACAATACCAGAAGGGTAAGCACACCATCTGCAGGGTAAAGCCACTCGGTTCATTAAAACTTTGTCTGAATAAAAACCTATTGACTGAGCACAAAAAAACACTAGCCAAACTTGGGGCCAGGTGAAGGGATATGGGACGAGTATTCTGTCGACAAGGGGCCGTGACCAAAAGGGCCCTGCCCCTCATGGGCAATCACTACATAAGAAA
>NW_015284793.1:0-325 GCF_001447785.1 Gekko japonicus | reverse complement strand
AAGGGAAACCTTTTTATATCCATGCTATTAAGGAGATAGAAGTCGCTGGCCCTGGGCTTCCTTCTAGCTCTTGTTTTGGGGGTTGCAGCAGATAGTACTAGTTGGGATTACGGTAAATCGACAGCAGTGGCCTCGTATCATCTGTTGTGGGGGGCCTGCCAATTTCTCGAGTTAAAAACTGTAACCTGTTCAAAAGGCTTTTTCTTTTTTTTGCTTCCGGAGGAAGCCGTGGGAAGCACTAATCATGGGTCCCCAACATGGTGTCCTCAAACACCTTTTCTTTTGCCTGCCGAGACCTTTTAGAAAGTGGGTGGGGCTTTTGCCC
>NW_015284792.1:0-325 GCF_001447785.1 Gekko japonicus | reverse complement strand
AAAAAAGCAGGAAAGGAGCACAGATAGCTTGAGAAGAGGATACAAGAGCTGCAGTTTAGCTTGTGAGGCAATGCCTGAGCAGGCTCAGAGGGAAGACTGCAAGGCAGTTGAAGTCAACTGCCTACAAGCACAATGTGAAGTACTGATTGGGGTGAAGAAGTAGAAAAATCTGGCTAGTTATTTAGTGCAATAGTGACTATTATAGCCTCAGCTTAGTCTTTTGCTGAGGAAATTGTAGATAAATTAGAATTACAGTTTCCCCCCAAATGATTCCATCTATGATTTAAGTTTTTATTTCCATGGGACCTGACTGATGACCTAGGGA
>NW_015284791.1:0-325 GCF_001447785.1 Gekko japonicus | reverse complement strand
AACCATTTTAGGTCTAGAATTGCTCTTGTGTCCCCATTCTTCTATAGGACCAAAAGAAATATCGAGTATACTCCCCACTTTTGTTTTTTTCTGCTGTCAAACTGCTCTCCAGTGTCCACTGTGGTCTGGGATCCGGTTGGGTTGTCAGTGCCGCTCCCACCACTAGACTGCAGACTCAACTGCACCCCAATAAGCACCAAGGGGCAGGTCCTCCCCCCCACGGGTGAGTAAGGCCGGCAGGAGTCTGCAGAGGGCCCCTGAAGCACTGCGGCAGCCGAGGACCTCCCAGTGCCAAATCGCTCTCGCTCTCTTGCTCTCTCTCTCT
>NW_015284790.1:0-325 GCF_001447785.1 Gekko japonicus | reverse complement strand
GTGAAGATGGTAGTGATGGATTTTGTAGTGGGAAAGAATGTAGACAGTGGAATCTGAGGTATAGCAGAGAGGTCACCAAAGAAATTTAGGAATATTATTTCTGTTACAAGGTAAGTGACATGTGTTTTTGACAGAAAAGAATCAGGGCAGGAGATTCAGACTGAAAAAGGAAAATAGGCAGAAAATTGGCAGGTCAATTAAAATCTATTAACAGTTTCCATTCTCCCATTTAATGTATGAGCTCATGAGACAGAAAGAAGAGAGGAATGATGCCATGATCTTCCAAGACAGGGATTTTGCTCTGATTTGCATGGCTGCTTGTTCA
>NW_015284789.1:0-325 GCF_001447785.1 Gekko japonicus | reverse complement strand
TGATCTCTGGAAAAGGGAAATGGCCTGGGCTATTGACACTATTGCCCTTAAGTGCCTTCTCTCCCCCCCACCCAAGAACTAAGCAGTCTTCCTGGTTTACCAGGGAACTGATTGCAATGAAATGGGAGGGACGGTGGCTAGAGCATTGTTGGAGGAAGTCAGAGAGAATGATCAAACATGGCACAGAGCCCATATTAAAGCCTATTCTGTGGCAGTGACAGCAGTTAAAAGGCAATATTTCTCCACCACCATTGAGTTTGCTCATAATCAACCAGCTGAGCTGTTTCATGTGGGCCAGGGACTTTAATATCATGGCCCCAGAGAA
>NW_015284788.1:0-325 GCF_001447785.1 Gekko japonicus | reverse complement strand
TCCCAAAGGGCATCATAGCCTCCACTGGCCCCCTGCCCAGTGATTATGACCCCATCTTGGGTCAACTGAATGTTATTCATTGGCTCTTGACTGCACAATTCACCAAGCTCTATGGCACACTAATGTTTTGGAAGACCATTCTTACAGTGCCCAGCAAGGAAATGAGCAACGATGGTGGATGAACATGTAAGAACAGAGAACTTACACAATGCATTCCAAGCAGAGCCACAGCCTTCTAAGTCCACTTACATCCGTTAGCAGAAGCAAGAACACCATACTGGGCAGAAACACTGCAGAAGCAGCCAAGGTAGGTGTCAGCTAGCTG
>NW_015284787.1:0-325 GCF_001447785.1 Gekko japonicus | reverse complement strand
ACTTCTGGGTTGTACTCAGAAATGATGTACCAGCTCAGAGGATGCTGGTGGTTTTTAAAATCCCACCATCACCACTTGGAATGGTTGCTGGCAATGGCATCAGTTGCAGGAGGCCTCCTTTCCATAGGGGCCTAGCAAACCTACCTTTTCTGGACCCAGCTTTAATTGACTAGAATTCTAGAAGTGGTAGTTAGGAAAGCACTTTGGGTAGCCTGAAAGGGTCCTAGCACCCTGTCCCCCCCAAAAAACCAAACACAAGTGCAATTATTTCTTCAGCATACTCCATCTTATCAGGCATGGTACAATTTGAATCTGGCTCAGGCCT
>NW_015284786.1:0-325 GCF_001447785.1 Gekko japonicus | reverse complement strand
CCAGCATCCTCAGAGCAATATTGAAAGGGCCACTTTGCCATTCCACAGACCCAAAGGGCCACTTGAGGCAACCAACTGCGTGGTGTGGCAGTTTGGGGAGGGGAGGGAACTCGATGGGGATGTGGTGCCAGACAGTCCGTCCCCTGAAGCTGCCATTTCCTTCAGTGTGACCGATCTCTGAAGCAGGGTTACCAGATTGCTTCATGGCTGGGAGGGACTCTCTAGGAGTGGGGGCGGAGCACCGCAATGTGCTGGTGTCACGTGGAAGTGACGTCGTCATGTCGGTGACGTGTGGCGACGCTCTGGTTCTTGGGCAAAACTCTAT
>NW_015284785.1:0-325 GCF_001447785.1 Gekko japonicus | reverse complement strand
CCCCCCCTTTCAAGATGAATTCACAAAGCTGCATACCACTGGAATGTACACATTATTCACACTGTGCAAAAGCAGATCATTGTGCTGTGCTTCAGTGTAGCTTTCTCTCCACACATTGTAAGTGATTCTCACAATTGATTTTCATTCATATCAGTGGCTGCATCCTCAGGAAGTGAATACATTGCTTGAAGAGGGTTGTCTTCTCTACCTGACCCTGGGTTCAATATTATAGCATGTTGGCATTCATGAGGAGGTCAATGTTTTTTTTGTTGTGACTACAAGGACACCATTGGGAGAAGTTTCCATCTTGAGTACTCTTATCCCC
>NW_015284784.1:0-325 GCF_001447785.1 Gekko japonicus | reverse complement strand
CTACATCACCTTGAGGCTTCCTTTGTTTAAGATTTCTAGTATGGGGAAATCACACCGTTCCAACCTCTCCTGTGTTCTTTTTCGAGACTCGCCTGCCTTTTGATGGTTGAAGCTCCTTGGATACCCCCCTATCCATGTCTAGTGTAAGAAAACACTGCCGCGTGCGCACACATGCCTGCAGTGGGGATTTACAATGGTTCTTTGCGCTATACAAATACACATTTCATTAGCCGCGCTTGCCGTTTATTTCTCTAGGAAAATAAAACGCCTGCTCCGACATACCCTTCTAGTGCTCAAGTCATTTGCAACTTTGGAGGGAATTGTG
>NW_015284783.1:0-325 GCF_001447785.1 Gekko japonicus | reverse complement strand
GTCTTGTAGACATGAGGGTCAAGACCATTAAGGGCTTCATATGTGATGACCAATGCCTTAAACTGAGCCTAGTATATTGATTGGGGAAAGTAGTACGGTGATATTCTTGGGGAGGAAAAGCATTCATTGTAATTCTGCAGTATTTAAGGTGTTTGCGTAAGAAAGAATGGGTAAAGGTATCTTCATTACTCATATATATCCCTATAATATGCTACCAATCAGCACATAAATGCAGACAGTTGTGTTAGAACAACTCAATCCATGATATTCTGCATGTACTGAAGACTGGCACACCGGAATGGCATGAATACGTGAAGGTGGTTCA
>NW_015284782.1:0-325 GCF_001447785.1 Gekko japonicus | reverse complement strand
ATGTGACCTGGGTTCTCAGCTGCAGAGAGCAGCGTTGGGAGTTATTCCTCCTGGAACCCCAAATGTCTAGTTTTCTATGAGCAGGGAGGATTTCTGATCACACATGTAAACTGTCTAAGATTGTACAGTTAATCCAGAACAGAATCACACAATCACACTGACCATCCATTCACAACTATCCTTTGGCCCCTTGGGAGGTCCGCTCCGACATGCAGATCTGCATGGCCATAAAGTACAACTGGTTGAGCTTACAGTGTAACGTTCCCTTTCCCCAATCCAACCAATTATACCAAGGGATCACCAAAACACAACCCCTTCTGTTTGT
>NW_015284781.1:0-325 GCF_001447785.1 Gekko japonicus | reverse complement strand
GTACAATTTGGTATTCATTCAAGTCTCTACATTGGTATTATTTCACGCATGCACATTCTTGCACAGCCTTGTGGGAGGTGAAGTTCCCTCCTCACATCATTTTAGTACCGTCCACAACCCAAGGTAGAAGCATCTCATCTACTGCACGAACGAAACCCCTCTCCTCCATACAGCCAGGAAATGAAACTCTACCACCTCAAGAAAGCAAAATTCCTCAACCATAGTTACTGTGCAGTTGCCCAACTGTCTGACAGCCATTCAAAGCAGATGGTGGACAGGAAAAGAAAATACTAGTTCTGCTCATGAGTGATTGTAGCTGTTGAAC
>NW_015284780.1:0-325 GCF_001447785.1 Gekko japonicus | reverse complement strand
TCTTAACCACTTGAGCCACCGCAAATCCATTTGAAGCAGAATAACTGATCCTAAACAGAAGTGTAGGAAGGGGTATTGTGATTTGGCTTTTAGAAAGAAAAGAAAAGAGGGCTCTGGTCATTACCAGTGATGAAGAGGAGGAGAGTAAAGACTTTGAAGAGTGAAATCATTGTAACAGCAACTAACTTGGGGGGCACTGTTGCAAGTCAGGCTAACTGTTCTGTCACTTGCTATATTCAAAGGGTAGTGTAGGGTGGTACATGTACCTTGTGAGTAAGTAAAATAAAACAAAATTGAAAATGGTTGCCACTTTTGAAGCTTTCAG
>NW_015284779.1:0-325 GCF_001447785.1 Gekko japonicus | reverse complement strand
TGCTGAGCCTCTGGACTCTTTGGCTTTGAAACACTGGTCAGGTTTCTAGAACAGACAAAAGTTGCGCGAACAAGTGTATCTTGTGCTAAAAGTCCTTTACTTCCAATGGAATGATAAATGGTATGCTATTAAAATCGGGTCTCTCTTACTGCCAAGAGCTTCCATAGTGTGTCTGCAACTGGGGGGAAACCCTGGAAAGAAAATTCTATCAGCTCCCCATTTATTGCCCTTGAAGCTGCCTTTTATATTTTGTGACCCTCATTAAAGATGTTTGAAAAGTTCCCTTTGGGATTTTTAAGTAAGGATGCCCCATAATTAAAAAGAG
>NW_015284778.1:0-325 GCF_001447785.1 Gekko japonicus | reverse complement strand
GAGCTGGCAACCCTACACACACACCCCGAGGGCAGCCAGGGGAATCTGGCAACCCTAGATTTCGGCGGCCTCTTCGCAGGCTGGCTCTCTCTCTCGCTCTTGCCAGGTGGGGTTAGAACCTGACAGACTGGTATTCCTGGATCCGGCCCTTGGGGGGGGCACTGGCTGCCTGGGGGGGAGCTGGCACGATGGCACCGTCACCCAGAGTTGAGTCTTCAGGGTCAGTTCTGTCAACCCAGCCCACCTCCATATTTAAATCCCCAGAACCGCTGCCATCTGGCTAATCTGGTCCCGATCCAGCAGACAAAGCTGAGAGTGTAAATAC
>NW_015284777.1:0-325 GCF_001447785.1 Gekko japonicus | reverse complement strand
AAGGAGGGATATAAATTTTGTAAATAAAAAAATAAATATCTGTATATCTGAGAATACACCTGTCCAGATAGTGAGCTCCTAACGGGAGGGGGGAAGAGAAATGGGAGCAACAGAGAGAAACTCAGACCCAGGCTTACTCCCTCCGGTCAGTGTCTCTTATCACCGTGGGTGTTCTGAGTGGCCGCTTGTGCAGCCTGTATAACTCTGAGAAAAGGGCTTCTAAAATCAAGAATGGGAACAGATGCATGATACTGTGACTTCATGGGGAACTGTTCGATTGCAACCAGCACATATGAAGACTACCATTTTTGTATCCCTTTTTTCC
>NW_015284776.1:0-325 GCF_001447785.1 Gekko japonicus | reverse complement strand
GGGGGGCATGGTGGCTGTCACTAACCCTGGATCTTTCCAGCAACAGTTACAGTTTATGGTTTTATTTTGTTCATTCCAGATCAAGGTGGTTTGGGCTATGGCAGCCTAGGCAGCAGACACACTTAATAAAAAGCAGTTCACGAACAGCTCAGCATCTTGTTCCCAAGAGCAGGCCCAGAGACTTGTTTGGGCTGACCTGATGTGGCTTGACTTGGACAGAACAATGTGCATATAAAGAAAATCTGAAACATATGCTAAAAATTCAGGGCACATTTTGGATATTCAGTTCATCATAAAATGCAACATCTGTGTCTTAAGATAAATG
>NW_015284775.1:0-325 GCF_001447785.1 Gekko japonicus | reverse complement strand
GTAAACATGTCAGAGGAAATGTCAGGACTACACTAATGTAGGAACCCCACCAAGCTTCGCCGAGCCCTGCACACATCCTGGGCCTATGAAGTTTAGGTTGGGTTTTTTTACTGTAGGCCACTTGTAATTGGTCGGTGGGGAGCTTGTGAAGGATGTTTTTGAGACTATATGTGTACCGACTTATTACTCGAAGAGCCAAAGTGGTTAGCCAGCAACAGGCAAGTTCAAATCTGCATTCTGCCATGAAATTCCCTGGGTGATCTTGAGGCCAATCAGTCAGCCTAACCTCTCTCACAGGGTTGCTGTCAGGGGAAATATGAAAAAC
>NW_015284774.1:0-325 GCF_001447785.1 Gekko japonicus | reverse complement strand
TTTTCCGGGCCTTCACATCTCCAGTGTTTCGTCTTATGAATGGACATCAGATCAAGGGTTAATCCTCCCCCTCTTCAAAATAACCCTGATCTGACTCAGGCCTGTATATGCTTATAATTTTCCTTTTCTAGATGAAAGGGGATTTCCGGCATATCTATTAGAAAAGTCTCATGGAAAACAGATGAAGCATTCCTCCCTAACTTAATGGAGCTGGAGGCAGCGCCTGTATGCCGATTATCACTTTATCCATACTTGGTTTAATTAAACCATGGTGTCGTGTGGTGTTTGAACTGAGCCAGAGAGCGAGAGAGAGAGACAGAGAGAG
>NW_015284773.1:0-325 GCF_001447785.1 Gekko japonicus | reverse complement strand
CCCCCCCCAGCTCCAAACTCATTGCAGCTAATGCTTCTGTGCCTTGTTCCTGAACAGAATTGTGCCAAGAGATGCTAAGCCTCACTGCCATCTCCTCATGCTGTACAGCAGCCAGGGTTTAGGGGACTGCTGTTCAGCCTCAAGGAAACCCCCCCTTGTGCCCCCTATAGCCAATAAGTGGCCAGCTCGGTGAACTTCCTTCATCAATAGATTCCTCAGAGTGCTTGTCAAGTTTTCCTGCCTATCTCCTATTGACCTGCACCTTTCTAGTAACCTAGTTAGGGTTGGAAGAATCCTTGGGATGAGGCCTATTTAAGCAACATAT
>NW_015284772.1:0-325 GCF_001447785.1 Gekko japonicus | reverse complement strand
CTGGAGATCAGTTGTAATCCCAGGTGATCGCCAGCCACCACCTGGACATGGGCAGCCCTATTCATGGCAGGGAAGCAAATAACCTCCCAATAAGCCTCTGTTAAACGGACTAGCTTTCCCCCCCTCCAGGCAGTAGGCAGCAGTGATCCTGGAAGGTCTCTCCCACTCCCGATTAGCATTCCCTGTGCAATCAGCTTTGCAAATTAAACTATACGCTCAAAATCCTGAGCTAATCAAAATATGCTTTGCAAAACCTAGGCTGCTAGATCAGAGGTTACTTGTGCCTTCAGTCTCCCTTTTGGAAAACTGGCAAAAGGGGGGGGGG
>NW_015284771.1:0-325 GCF_001447785.1 Gekko japonicus | reverse complement strand
TTTTTTTATTATTATTAAATCAAATGGCCAAATGAGTGCTTGAGGAAAACACTGCATTTCTGGGACCAAGGTAGCTATATCAGAAAGGATGAGCTGGGTTATGCTCGTGTATTTCTCAGTCTTGAAAACACTCTCTTTCCTTCTCTTGTAGAGAAAGCCACTGATGTTTTGGTTTCCTATAAAAATCACCAGTTTGGGGTAAGTCCAACAGATGCTTTTAAAGACCCCATTTCTTCCCTTTTTGTTTTTCAGTATTGAGGATGGGATTGCTGATCCTCAGGGCTGCCAGCTCCAAGTCTGGAGATTCCTGGAGATTTGGGGGTGG
>NW_015284770.1:0-325 GCF_001447785.1 Gekko japonicus | reverse complement strand
CATCATAGTTCTTGCCTTTTCTTCCTCTTTGTTTTTTGCTGTTTCTATGCCCTTCCATTCTCCACTCCTCAACTAGCAGCAGCAGACAAGGCTTTCCCTCCCTGGCTACAAAAGTTGGGAAAACAGTTTCCAACCCCAGCTCAGTTGCTGAGCTTTATACTTTACCCACCAAGATCTCCGAGCTCAATCTCTCTTTAGCATCTCTAGTTAAAGACCCTAGAGGTAGGTTGGGAAACAAGAAGTGTGTATTTTCCCTTGCAGGGCAAAGAGCCACTGGTGAAATGCCAAAGGAGAAAGGGTTAAATGTCACCTTCCTTTGCTGTTT
>NW_015284769.1:0-325 GCF_001447785.1 Gekko japonicus | reverse complement strand
TGTTCTTTTATCCCCCTATCCTCACACATCTGTTCTGCCTTATGTACATGCACAGTTGGAACAGCAGTGCTGGATCTGAGGGAACACATTGCTCTCCTAACAGATGGACTTGTTCAGACATTAATCAGGATTATCAAGGTATCTCAATTGGTTATATGCAAATGAAGAGTCTCATCCAACCTATCTAGATATTTCCAAGGGAGCAAAAGAAGTGTTTTTCATCACCTGCTTTTCCACTGTTCAACAATTTTCAAGGGCTTATTTCAAAATTCCGTGTTTTGACTGCTTAAACAATTGTTACAAAACACGCTCTAAAGTTGTCGAG
>NW_015284768.1:0-325 GCF_001447785.1 Gekko japonicus | reverse complement strand
GTGTGTCTTGGTCCTCTTCCCTTGCCAAACCTCTGAGCTAATATTGGACATTTCTTCTACCTCTTTGAAAGCACGGCTGGTTGGTTGGGATGAAAAAGTATCTGGCACATTGGCTGTTTTCGCCTGGACTTCGATGGCACGCTTACTAGCAACCATTACATCCGGATTGATCTTAAATTCGTTCGCCTTCCTGACCAATTCTGGGCATTTATTTCAAGAACCCATCGCTACCGTGGATCATAAGAACACGAGAGGATGTCAGACTCTGGGAGAAAACAATTCTCAACACCATTCCCTTCTAGGAAGAATAAGTTTATTGAGACAT
>NW_015284767.1:0-325 GCF_001447785.1 Gekko japonicus | reverse complement strand
AATCTCTTCTTTTCTTCTTCTTCTTCTCACACCACCCAGAAAAATCATATGAAAACAAATCACAAGACTTGCTGTTGGCACCAAGGATGGGCACGAACTGGGAAAACAGAGGTTCATCCTGGTTCGTGGTTCGTGAACCGAGGTGAACCTCCCCTGGATTGCGAACTAGTTGGGTTCATGAGGTTCGTGGATCTTTTGCAAGCAATTTCAGCAATCCCTTTTTGCTCCCCCCCTCCCCCGGCTTCCAAGCAGGGGGAATGAGAGTGATCACTGAAATTGCTTGCATCCAATTCAGTCTGTGAGGCTGAAATAGATGCAAGCCATT
>NW_015284766.1:0-325 GCF_001447785.1 Gekko japonicus | reverse complement strand
ACAAGACTCCGGTTTCCTCTTTGCCACAAAAGACGAACACAACTAACCCGCTAGCAACGATGAGGGGACCCACCCAGCTCACCACACAACTAACAGCCACCGACAATTAGATTAAAGTAGCCACAATGGCAGCCGAGTCTTCGTTTCAATCGGCCACCCCGTCTTGGCGGGAACGCTCCTCTTCAGGATCAAAGATTCAAATGTTGCGCCAAAAAAAATAAAACGTGCCACTAGATTATACAAGAAAGGGGATTGTTTTTGTTTAAAACACTTGCCAAGTGCGGCAGTGGTCGCCTATGCTCCCTCTAAGTCTTGTGAGCAACAA
>NW_015284765.1:0-325 GCF_001447785.1 Gekko japonicus | reverse complement strand
TCATAGAGAGGACTAACATCATACCCAGACATCTGTCAGTCTTCTCTAGGACCCACCAGAAACTCTATGGCTTAGCATAAAGTTTCTGGCAGTTTCTGGAGGAGTATGACATCACATCCGGGTTTTTCCAGAAGTGGTGTCATGGTGTCTCCAACAGCTACCTTCCATGTCCCCAACGCCCCTAGTCACCTGCCACGCAGATGAGATATGTTTTCCTGTACCTATTTTCTGTTTGTGCTGTACTTGAAGCGTACACTCTCATATAAGAACTGTATGAGTATTACAGCTTTTCAGGTAAATTTTGCTCCAGACATCGCCCTTACAA
>NW_015284764.1:0-325 GCF_001447785.1 Gekko japonicus | reverse complement strand
TGAGTTCGACACCCCTGGTCTAGAGAGCTCCTGCTGGTCTGAGGAGTACACGGCTAAGCAGTATGGACTAGTGGTTTGACTCAGAAAAGGGCAGCATTCCGTGCTCGGTGCTGGAGAGACCGTGTACCAGTAGGGTGAGGCTTTGGTGCCCTGTTTTACCAGGCCAAGGGGCTTCGGCTAATCAAAAGAACTTGTGTACGTTAGGCAGGAAGGGTGTTGTGCGGCAGGCCCAAATTCAGCCATCTCCACCCGGTTTATCAACACGCAGCAGCGGATAGAGAAGAGCGGGCAGCAGAGCTCTGATAAGAACAGTGACAGCCTACCG
>NW_015284763.1:0-325 GCF_001447785.1 Gekko japonicus | reverse complement strand
TTTCCACTTCCTCCACAGCACTATTGCTTTGAGAAAATGTTTGTGAAATTCCACTCTGGCAATTTAGTCATTTCTAGAGATGACTAACTAGTGAACTAGTATACTGAACAAAAGTTTGCACATAATGTAGTCAAGATGGATATAAGAAATGAGCAGAGAACTAAAGATATACTGCCACATAGGGTCAAACTATGTCTTCTACTGACAGATTTGCAACTGATCTCCAAGCATTTGTGTTTTGATGGGAGGCTGCCAGTTTCCGCCTATTGTGTGATGTCTTTTTGGCATTATCATACAATGGAGGTCCACACAGCACCTGGCTGAA
>NW_015284762.1:0-325 GCF_001447785.1 Gekko japonicus | reverse complement strand
AATCTGCAGTCCCACCAGTCAGGTGTTTGAGAGGGGAAAGAGGAGGGTCTGCATCCAGGCCTGCCCTTTCCAAATGGCTGATCTATCTCTTCTGATCTTGTGGGTGGGGTTGAAGTCTGTGTTCCTCTGCACTGGACAGAATGGACAGTCCGCCTTCCGGACAAAGGTTCTCTTGAGCCTCCTCCTTGCATCCCTCAGACCTAAACGCCAGCATCCTATGAAAGCAGAGTGCACCATTTCCCTGGGCACCAGCATGCATGACCACTGCCCCCTGGGGTTTTGTCCTCTCCAGTCCACTGGCAGCCCCCTGCTCACTGGGACTGAC
>NW_015284761.1:0-325 GCF_001447785.1 Gekko japonicus | reverse complement strand
TTTTTTTTTAAAGGCCCATGTTGCTGACCAAGTTATTCTAAAAGCTATAGAAAAACAAAAACAAGAAGAAGAAGATGATAAAATTCGAGCACATTTTCGTGCAAAGCGAGCTATGACAAGGCTGAGAAAACAAAAAGAGGAAGAAATGCTCAGGTAAGCAGAATAGCCAATATGTTAAATCCAGCACCCAAATTAAAAATTACAATGTTTTCCAGAATTCTTAGTTCTTGTACATACACATCTACAATTGGCAATATCACTAAGAGCAACTATTTATTTTTAATGAACTATTTTATTGCACCCTGGATAACGCTAAAGAGCTAGA
>NW_015284760.1:0-325 GCF_001447785.1 Gekko japonicus | reverse complement strand
TTTATTTCAGTATGAATTTTCATGAGTCACAGCTTACAATAAAAACAGTGCAAACAACCTAATTCCAATCTACCATGGGGGAGGGGGGAAGCTTTAACATTCAGCAAATTTAAAGGGACCTAGTGATTAGTCCAAGTTGCCATTATCTTAAGACAACAGATGAACTTCCTCGTTTTTCCCCAACAAACAAAATTTTTATCTTCTGTCACTTATTAGATAGATAACAAAGTCAGAACCACCAAAGACACAGGAGATCTGGAAATTGTGTCCGTCCCCCCCACTGAGGCACTAATAGCTGTTAGACAATTTCAATCCAGAAAACATA
>NW_015284759.1:0-325 GCF_001447785.1 Gekko japonicus | reverse complement strand
CCAGAAGGCAGGCCTTGAAATCTTCTGGTATGAGGAAGTAAGGAATTACCCCCATGTCCCAGACTGAGGCTGCTTTCACACATGTCGTATAATGTCTGAGTTACCTGACAAGCCACCATACCCTCTGAGTCTTTTCAGTATTGCTTACCAGTAAAGCAAGTTTATCAGATCCTCTTAATCAAAATAATGGTACCACGGGCAGGCAGGTCAGGTGCTAAGGAAACTCCAGGTCAAATACCTACTGGAAGGCACAGTCTCAGCAGCCAGACTTAAATCAAAGATTGACACCTTTTGTTAGACACATTTACCAAAATGCTAAGCCTCA
>NW_015284758.1:0-325 GCF_001447785.1 Gekko japonicus | reverse complement strand
AAGATGGCTTATAATATAAACAGAACACGTAAAATAGAATGTATACAAACACATAAAAGCAATTTTTAAAATCACAATTTAGGACTCCTTTAATCAAATGCAGTTCTAAATACAGCCATCTTTAGTGGCCTCCTAAAGATGGAGAGTGAGTGGGCTAGGGGCATCTCCCTGGGTTCCATAACCGTAGAGCTACCACCGAAAAGGCCCTCTCACACGTTCACATCAAACCAAATCAAACTTTCATATCAAACTTTCAATGCTATTTGTGGGTCAACAAATCACCATTGCACAGTGCAAGTATATTCTAGTGTGCCACTGTGGTGTA
>NW_015284757.1:0-325 GCF_001447785.1 Gekko japonicus | reverse complement strand
CTAATTGTTCTACTGCAAACCAACATGGCCACCCCTTGAAACTACCAACAAAAAAAAATGGGTTTTCGACCATCACAGAGAGATGTTGAGGCATGAGATGGACATTTCAAATTGTTCTTTCCTCTTGCAGTTCTCTTCTTGTCAGCTCACATTCCTTTCTTGCTCTTTACCTTTAATTGCACGTTTACCTTTGCTTTACCAGACTTTGTGCCCCCCCCCCCATTTGAGTCTTTATGTCTTCTATAGTTTCTGTCTCTCTGCGATGTAGACACATTGGAGTACATTTCAGTTTCTTTGTACCTTTTCTGATCTCTGGTGCACATTG
>NW_015284756.1:0-325 GCF_001447785.1 Gekko japonicus | reverse complement strand
CTTTTTTTTTTGGGGGGGGGGGGGAAGAGTCTGAAAAAAGATTATGGACAAGAAATATTTTTTCCCAGCTATATGAGTTAATCCAAATACACACACAGGGTGATTTTATACATAGTAAAGAGGACACTTGTCACACTTTTGAAACATTCAGAATTATTGCAGTATAAACTCTTGTCAACTAGACCCTTGGTTTACAAAATGCGGAATGAGGACTTCAGTCTACAAAAGCTTTTGTTACAGTCAACCTGTTAGTCTTTAAGGTGTTCCCAAGATTCATTTCTTTTGTTTCCTGTAACACAACTACCCCTATGAAATTTTATATCTT
>NW_015284755.1:0-326 GCF_001447785.1 Gekko japonicus | reverse complement strand
CCAAAGGAAAGCATTTACCTTGACTTACTTGCACACGTAAGTAATTACTTGATGTTCCACTCAAGGCCTTGGATCTGGAGATCTATCAGCAGAAGGTGGAGACAGTCAAGGTTCTTACCTGAGTTCTTCACCCTCAGAAGCCCTTCAAACCCCAGGAAACATGAATGGAATAATAGGCATGTGGGCAGGGGCAAAAGGGTTAAATTAAGGTGCTGTGCTGATCAAAGAGGGAGGCCTCATTGCAGTCTACTAACCCATATTGCTATTACTCTATGTGGGTCCTGCAACCCCACAAACAGACTTTCCCATGGTTGGAAGGGAGAACT
>NW_015284754.1:0-325 GCF_001447785.1 Gekko japonicus | reverse complement strand
TTTATTTATTTATTTTTGAAGCCCTGGGCTCTTGTCAATTTTGTTTTTCTAGTATGCTAAAATGTCTGCCAAGTGGATATTCAGTCAGAGAAAACGGTAACCTAAAACTTGTTTTAAAAAAATGATATTCTACTGAATGCTTTGTTCCTTTCCACCGAGGATCCCATAGTATAGAAAATGCTCAAAAAGATGACATTCAATTAGCACACTGATGCACATAGCAGCACATAGAAAAGCTACTATGTGCTACTGTATGCATGAACTTACATTCAGTGATACTGAACTGATCTTGCTAGTGGGTGCCTGGCCTTTAATAGCAGCCTGC
>NW_015284753.1:0-325 GCF_001447785.1 Gekko japonicus | reverse complement strand
CAGGTAGCTCGAGCTGGGATGCTAATGTCCCAGATTGGAGTCTTCTGGGTTCTGGGAATCAGGTGGCCCCAGAAAGCCAATCCCATACACCTTCCAGTCGTGAAGCTTCTACTGACACATATCTAACCGCAGGGTCTCAGCCTGGACAACTCTTTGAGGCAGAAGGACACCAAATTGTCCTTCTGTACTTTCAGACAGTCCACTTCTTGCTGCTACTTGCTTACTTCCTTGCCTGCTTCCTCTTCTGCTCCAGTTACTTGCTGCTCTGTGGCCTGGACTTTCCAATGCTAAGATCTAAGAACCTGACAAGTTTGCAAAGGATAAC
>NW_015284752.1:0-326 GCF_001447785.1 Gekko japonicus | reverse complement strand
CTCCTCCTCCTGTTCTGTTTTTTAGTGCTGCTTTTTAATACTCGTGTAGCCTCTAATTTTGGTGTGCTGCGGTTACAGCTTTTTGTGGGGGGCAGCTGTTTGAAAAAATTATAATCAGCTGCTTGGTTTTAGTAATCTTATGCAACTTGTGATTTTTCCAGTTGATTAGATGCGTCTTTATGACATTTTATGTTTACATTGCAATCAGCTACTTGATTTTATACATTCACTGCTGCTTGTGATTTTTGTTGTTTACATTGCAAATCACCTCATTGTACTAGAGCAGAGGTCCACAACATGGTGCCCTCCACTTGCCAGGTAGCACA
>NW_015284751.1:0-326 GCF_001447785.1 Gekko japonicus | reverse complement strand
ACAAGGAAGATAAGAATACAAGAAGTAAAAAGAACTGCGTTTTCCCCCGTTGTGGGGGCGGGAATGAATGGTGTGAATGGTATGAATGTTATGGATGGTAAGAATGGTATGAGTGGCGTAAGGAAATTGGCAAGAAGAGTGTTTGTTAGACTGTGAGTGGATTAGAGTGGATTAGATGAGTGATGAGTGAAGTGATACGAGATTGTATGTGTGGGTTTTGTTAGGAAATGAAAATAGAAGGTGCAAAGAAGGACAATAGGCTAATGTATAGTGGGATCTGTTGGAGAACTAATTAACTAATTAACTAATTAATTAAGTAGGCTGTG
>NW_015284750.1:0-326 GCF_001447785.1 Gekko japonicus | reverse complement strand
ACACCCCTGGCTTAGAGGGAGCATTGATTGGCATTCCTCACACAGGGGGGCCTCTTAAAAGCCGATAAATCCAATTACGAAGACGCCCTCCCTGACGATCTGTCCGTCAAATGGATTTCCCCCTTTGAGAATGTGCCCTGAGCTGCGTGTCACGTCCAGCGGGGATTGCTTCAGCCGAGGCCTTGACAGGGCCGACGATGTCAACACAGCTCTGCTTGGAAAATGTATTACCCTTGTCACCTTTTGTCTGTCCCTGTCTCTATCAGCAAAACCCTCCTTCCCTCTGCTGGGAGAATTAATAATCTTCCGAATTGATGGGGCCCTTC
>NW_015284749.1:0-326 GCF_001447785.1 Gekko japonicus | reverse complement strand
TTACTGATTTTGACCAGTCACTACTCAAAATTACTGTCTTATAATTTATCAACCAGGCTTAAAGACAGATAAATAATACTTGAACGTGAAAAGGTCAATTTGAGTATGTTGCAGTTGAATTTTGATATTCCCCACTCATGTCACACATAATCATAATGTCTACTTTGACCCTAAGGATGGTCTCGGTAAGAATTCCTCATATCTTCTGTTTCGTCTGAAAATTCAAGTTTACATTTTGTATAAAGAGAGCCTGAGGGTTGTGGTTTTTTGTTGCACCATTTCCCATTCCTCAAACTTAATTTGTCCCATAATATGTATCCACTTTC
>NW_015284748.1:0-326 GCF_001447785.1 Gekko japonicus | reverse complement strand
TTGTTAGGTATGGACTTTTGCTTCATTTCGACAAGGGCAACTGACGTTTCAATTGGAATCCCAGGCACCGTAGACATTTGGATGGCTTGCATGGATTTTCTCTTTATGCCCTTGTGAAAACAATGCTTAAGATGCTTAAATAACTCTCTGTTTATTCGTCTGGGGCTCTTTAACTCATCTTCAATGGATGTGTGTGGGAAATGTATTACTTCTGTCATGTTGTTGCCATCTTTGAAGCTATTTGCCATGGGAATGTTTTCATACAGTCTTCATTAAAGTTTGCCTTTCTGCATCACAATATTGACTGTGGTTTCCCTTGCTTTCTA
>NW_015284747.1:0-326 GCF_001447785.1 Gekko japonicus | reverse complement strand
AAGCCTTTGGAAGTGTTAATAGTTAAGATAAACTAAGTCCATTATCATTGGGAACGACGATTTCTATGACCCTATTTGCAATAAAAACCAGATTCAATGATATGAGAAAATTGCTGGGTTTTGGAATAATTGAACTTGGCTGCCTGAACCCGTACAAAAGCATCATTTACAAAGTACTTTTCTTGTCTCAAGTATTTATTCCCGCAGAATGAAATGAGGGGGAAGAAGAGTTCAGAGTGTTTATGCTGCTTTTTTCCATATGCATAAAAATTTTTTATCGTGAGATGTATATTTGCTATGCATCTTCCAGTGAGGAAGTGCATCGG
>NW_015284746.1:0-326 GCF_001447785.1 Gekko japonicus | reverse complement strand
ACACACAAATAACTTAAATAACGTAGTCTGCAAAATGAAGTATGAAACAGAACCAACGCGAAGATCTACATTGGATTCAAATTGTCCCTATGCTCATAAACCACATAACAGATATCTGCCCTATTTCGGAAGCCTTCATAGCAGGCTGACTTCTTTCAGAGTTTCCTTATCATGCACCAATCTTTGAGTCCATTGTTGATAACATTGCTTTGGAACCAGAATGTCAGTTGCATGCCAACTTGTTTTCTGAACTTCCAACCACTCCAGGAAACCATCTGTTTTGCAGGAACCTTGAATGTTCTACCCACATGGAAGCAGCTCAGACT
>NW_015284745.1:0-326 GCF_001447785.1 Gekko japonicus | reverse complement strand
CTGAAATAAATGTGAGCTGAAAAAGAACATGTTTGTTTTGCCTTCTGTGATGTGTTGACTGCCTCAGCTCTATGGCTAGTGTTTTTTCTTTTCTTTTTAGTAAATCCATTTGTCTTAGTAAGTGACTCAAAAGCACTTACAAGATGCATCACAAAGTTTCTTTCTCATCATTACTTGGCCATCTAAAGAATGCTAAATTCACAGTAATAAATATCTCTCAGCATTTCTCAAGGAAACAAAATTGCTGCGTTTTGATAACATTCTATACAAAATACTTAGATTGTATACTAGTTGTGTAAACACACATCTCAATTTTTGTATTGGCA
>NW_015284744.1:0-326 GCF_001447785.1 Gekko japonicus | reverse complement strand
AATTAAAATGTAGAAGCCCAACATACATGGGGAGACAGCCAGCAAAATAAGTATGGGCAATGTGGGCAGCATAGCGGAGAGGTGGCCAAGGTCTCGACTAGATTCTGTCTCCTGAGTCTGGGCGAGGTGGAGAGACATTGAGGGTTTAAATCGGAAGCCAGAATGTACTCGTTTTTGCATACATTGCAGACAGAAAAGGAGGGGACAGTATTTATGTAGGATCACAACTCTTTGGACTCTAAGATAGCAGACTTTCTGAAGGGGGGGTGAGAATTTGCCTGTGATGTGAGGCTGGCTCTATTGACAGCAGTTACCTGGAGTAATTT
>NW_015284743.1:0-326 GCF_001447785.1 Gekko japonicus | reverse complement strand
GGGCAGTGTCCGTTCCCGTTCCGAAACATCATCATAAAAGAGATGCCCCTGGGAATTTTGAATCGTTTAAAAGGCAACCTCATTTAAATGGGCAGTTCCAGTTACACAAATTGCAGGTGACTCACCTTTGGCAGCCCAAGTTCAGAAACACCTGTCAGCTCTTGACTGTTCTTGACCTCTTTCCTGCCTGGTCCTTCTTTGGGCTTTCAAGTTTCCCTGCTCCAAAAAGACTTGCCTTTGGCCTTAAACCCTTTCCGAGAAGAACATACAAATTAGCTCAATTAAGCTCACTTCGCTAATTTGTTTGAGAGCCAGTTTGGTGTAGT
>NW_015284742.1:0-326 GCF_001447785.1 Gekko japonicus | reverse complement strand
CCACTACACCAAACTGGCTCTCAGATCTTCTGAGAAATCTGGCAGATCTTCTTCCCGGGCTTTTCTCTTGAGGCTTTTCAGAAGAGCATCTCGCTTGAGATGGCTGGTTTGGGGGCCCTCTGGAACTGTGCTTTCAGGCTGGTTCACAACTAGTGCTGCCAGCTTCAGCCTTGGGGATTCCTAGAGATTTGGGAGCACTGTCTGAGGAGGAGACAATGTGGAGAGTGTCAGCTAGCTGCCATGTCTCATTTGTATTTGTCCTTTCCTAACTGTGGCGCGAGAGCACATGCTTGCCCCCTTGCTTTGCTCGCTTGCTGTAAACAGCG
>NW_015284741.1:0-326 GCF_001447785.1 Gekko japonicus | reverse complement strand
TTTCAACAGGAAGTCCATCTGGTCCCGGCATTTTCTTTTTTTCCCTGATTTTTAATCGCTTCCACTATTTCCTGTATGTAATTGGGTCATTCAATATTTTTTTTCTGTGCTTCTGTAAATTTTCTTCTAGATTTTTGGCTTAGGTATTCTTTTAATTTTTGTGGGTCTCGGATATCTGCTGCATATAATTTTGCATAATAGTCTTTAATTATTATCTTCATCTCTTTATTAATGAATTTTGTTTCATTTTTGGAATTTTGTAGTGCTAATATACTTCTGCCTTCTTCACCTTTCTTGAGTTTATATGCTAACCACCGTGATATTTT
>NW_015284740.1:0-326 GCF_001447785.1 Gekko japonicus | reverse complement strand
TGCACTGGTAGAGTACATTGTCTGTTTCAGTGATCCGGAGACAGAGTAGGGGACTTTGGGCAAAGCTTCCAGAGGTCCTGAGGAAATACTGAGAAGGTCAGACAGCAGAGGGACACTTCTGGGTGGCAAGGAAATATCCAAGGAAAGAAAAGTGGAGGCAGCCTCTGAGCCAGCAGAAGGGATGAAACAGCACAAAAGAATATCAAAGAAATGATTGTACAGTACTGTAACTTGTGGTGAGCCCAGGATGTGAATCTGGATTTCCTGCCCCTGACTGAATCAGAAAAGCAACAAAAGGCAATCCAGGCAGTGGAATATATAGGCTT
>NW_015284739.1:0-326 GCF_001447785.1 Gekko japonicus | reverse complement strand
AACCACAACACCAAATTGGCTCTCAGCAGTTGTCTAGTGACACAAGGGACCAATGTGGTCTCACCCAGTCCTATAAATCCTCCGGCTCCGAGCCCAGACTCCTCAGTAGGAAAAACTGACTTCTTGACCGAACAAAAGTTTCACCAGTCTAGCTTGCTTCACCTCCCTCGGCCTTCCTATTTGGGGGGCAACTGGTCCCCCAGCCCCCCTCCCCATATATATCACAGTTTCTCTGGACTGGAGGCCTGAAATTGACCCAGGTTTGTCATTGCCGGGTAGATTTCCTCACACACACTGACAGAGTGGCGAAATCCACTCCAAGGCTG
>NW_015284738.1:0-326 GCF_001447785.1 Gekko japonicus | reverse complement strand
AGCAATTCTTAATGTGATATGTAGCAAGGGAGAAACTAGTAGAAAGGGAAAGTAATTATATTGGAGGTAATTACAGAAGCACAAGAAATGTAGTTACCATGAGAATAAATCAGATGGAATTATTGTGGGAATAGTGTAAGTCCCGTCTAGCATTTGATCATTACCAGACTTTTAGGCTTTGCATGTGTGTTCTTGAGGGAACTCTTCACAAATGAAATTAATTCAGTCCCTCTGCAGTTATAAAGAGTGATGCAGCATTGATATCTATAGGGATCATAGTGGAGTGCATGAATTGTAGTTATGGGAAGGACTGGAGGGAAAAAATT
>NW_015284737.1:0-326 GCF_001447785.1 Gekko japonicus | reverse complement strand
TTATATAGAAATTGAAGAGCAAGAGTGCCAGGATACAGCCCTGGCATACACCTTTTGAAGTTGGAATTGGGTTAGACAATTGGCCCGACATTCCGAATCTTACTGTAAGAGTGGTGTTAATGTGGAGGGTTTTAATTTGGTCCAGTAACCTCCTATCAATATAGAATATATTTAATATGTCCCATAGGTACTGCCTCAGGATAGAATCAAAAGCAGCCCTACGGCTGATTAAAGCAACATATAATTTCCTGAATAGCCCATTCACTACTTTGCTATTGAAATGTTGTAATACAAAGCAGTGAGGAAAGGGGGTGGTGGCTGCGGCT
>NW_015284736.1:0-326 GCF_001447785.1 Gekko japonicus | reverse complement strand
AGGCATTATGGGCCGTACAGGCTTAGTATAACTAACAGGAGGCTGACATTCTGCCCTCACATTGTCAACTGAATTGTGCATTCTGTATCGTGATTGTGTTTCTACACCCTTCTGCACTAGAAAAGATCTGAGATGCCAAAACTCTTCCAGAGATTTGACAACATAATTCAGGTCCTGAATTGGGCCCAGGCTGGATCAGGTTCTCCCATATCTCATGGTTACTGTGCTTTCCCCTTTCCTTTCTCATGGTGATGGAGAAGAGAGTTCATGATGGGTAGCACAGTAGGAAGAAGAGTTGGTTTTTATACCTCTGCTTTTCTCTACCT
>NW_015284735.1:0-326 GCF_001447785.1 Gekko japonicus | reverse complement strand
TCTGAGGCAATTGCAAATTGTCATTTAAAAGTATTTCTTTTGCTGGACAGGAGGAGAAATGGAAGGGAAGGATGAGCCAAGTCACTTCCAGAACTAGGATTAGCCAAATGACTCATCAGAAAGGCTGCAAACCTTATGCTCTGACTACTTTTTCCTAGAGCTGTGGGTAGTAGTTTCAGGCACTGTAGATTATGGTAAAAGGCAGAAACATCTGTCCCAGAACACAGAAAAGGGTCCTCTGGAACTTACTAAGAATTCAGTGACTGTAAAATGTAACCACGTGGTTTACAGCTATTAGCCTTGTTTCCTTTTCCCCTTTCTCCTTC
>NW_015284734.1:0-326 GCF_001447785.1 Gekko japonicus | reverse complement strand
CAGGCAAATGCAGAAAGGACCTTTGTTTGGTCTTAATACAAAGTGCTACACGGTTTTTGTAGAAGAAGGAATGCTAGCCTCTCCTTCAGAAATCCATGTGCCTCAGATGGCGGCTGGTGCTCGTCGAGGATAGACGTGTGTGGAGAGTGCTCTACACTTCTATCCTTAACTCATGCTTTTCTTTGGTATTTCACAGAACCAAGATTTTCTTTGTAAAAGGAATATTTGCCTGAGACTTAAACCACAACCAGAGTGAGTGGCGACTTCTCTGGGTTTTGTTTTTGGTTGGTCTCGAAGCTGGAAAGCTGAGCAAGACAGCAAGGAAC
>NW_015284733.1:0-326 GCF_001447785.1 Gekko japonicus | reverse complement strand
CCCCTCTTGCTTGAATCCAGTCAGGCAACGGCAATGCTGTTAAGCAAGAATACATAATCTGTATTACATAACACCAATCAGTTCTGCCTTACTGTTAGGAGACGCCAGGTATGCATTCTTACTTTGTAAATCTACACGGAAGGCAACCCATGTTGCTTTCAATGAAGAGCAAAATTGCCAAGTGATTAATGGGACAGGGCAGTACCATCTAGTCATAAACCTGGTTTCTCATAGGGTGTCACAGTGTTGTGCTTACTGCTTTTTTCAGACCTCAGTTCCTACTTTTATATTATTTTGTATTTTTATACGTGTGTGTGTGTGTGAGA
>NW_015284732.1:0-326 GCF_001447785.1 Gekko japonicus | reverse complement strand
TGCGTAAGCTGCCTATGGAAAGGCTAATTCTGACGTGTTTGCTGAATTGGCACTAAATACTTGTAACCTTGTAAGAAGTACTTGACTTATTGAGCCTGCTTTGGACCCTGATTTAGTTATGGTCTGTTTTAAAAAATAGTTTTCTGACCAGTTCCCTGTGAAATGTGGAACTGCGCTTATTACTTAGAGCAGTAGCCTCCAACCTTTTTGAGAATGAGGATCCCTTTTTGATGTCAGTTTTTGTGGCCCTCCACACGACAGTAGTTATGATTGGGATCCCTTGATTAAGAAAATACATAATGAAGAAAAGCTACTACCCATTCATT
>NW_015284731.1:0-326 GCF_001447785.1 Gekko japonicus | reverse complement strand
AAAAAAAAATCATTAAAACTATTAAAAACAAAGGAAAAATACACATACAAAAATATAAAAACTGAAACATAGGGCACAATGAATCACTAAGAGAATGCCAGGCAAAACAAGGAAGTCCTTACCTGCATACGGAAGACAGAAAGAGAGGTGGACAGACAAAACTGTCTGAGGAGAGAGTTCCCAAGTTTTGGTGCCATGGCCAAGAAAGCCCCTCCCCTGATCTTAGAAGGTGGGAGCCCCAAAATATGACCTTGGAAGATGAATGCAGTGGTCAGGTAGGTTCATAGGGGAGCGGGTGATTCTTTAGGTTTGCTGGTCCCAAGCCA
>NW_015284730.1:0-326 GCF_001447785.1 Gekko japonicus | reverse complement strand
CGAAGTCAGATGATGTGGTTTCTATGCAAGTGTGAGCTCCAGCAACCTCTCTTGCCTTGGAAATTAATACCCTGGCCTCAGCCATACAGCATGAAGACATGTCTATCCCAAGAGAGAGCAGAACATCAGGAATCAGCGTGACTGGTTGAAAAATGCCTGTAGGGCAGCCGTGGAGCCAGAAATTAGTCAGTGAGGGGGCTGGCTCTGATGTCACATGATGTAAAGAAATTAAAAAACAGAGAGAGGGGCGTGGGCTCACTGTTGTGCTCCTGCAGCCAAAGGGAAAAGAAGACCCTCCCCCAGGCACCTCCAGTGGAGCCTTCCCC
>NW_015284729.1:0-326 GCF_001447785.1 Gekko japonicus | reverse complement strand
TGTGTGTGTGTGGGGGCCTTAAGTCTCCCCTCCCCCATTTGGGTCTGCACACACCTGAGATCTTTCAGCACTTGTCTGATCCACAGTTCCCACAGCAGTCACTACAGTCTGTGTAATGTGTGAACTGGCCCTGCACACGTGGCAAGCACTTCAGTACAATATTTGGTGGGGGTTTTTTTGGAAATGTTAAATAGCATCCAGCAAACCAGGGTGAGGGGAGGAAGCGCTGCCGCTGGGCTTTCCCGAGGATGCCACAAGCCAATCGTATTGAGCCCCATTTTTTTGGGGGGGGGGGAAATCAATGCTCCCTCTAAGCTGCGGAGCCT
>NW_015284728.1:0-326 GCF_001447785.1 Gekko japonicus | reverse complement strand
TGGCTCAGTTCATGTCCATTCCTATAATTTACCTTATGGACAGTTCAGAATCACTTCCCCAGCTGAAGCATTTAAAATGACAGACTGTGTACTTTTGGGTACATTTGCACTAAGGCCAAGATGGATCTCCCTGCCCAACTTGGATGTTTATGTGCTAGTGGAGAGAACTGATCTCTGAAGAACTAATGCAGCTCATTACAAAATCCTAATATAGTGCCCTAGAAAGACAACCTAGAGACAAAATAAAGGTAGTTATTTATATTATAAGTGCAGAGATCAGAAATGGGGACCATCCCCGGGAAACAGGAACAGGGGGAACATATGGC
>NW_015284727.1:0-326 GCF_001447785.1 Gekko japonicus | reverse complement strand
ACAACATTTGTTCCAGCACGAGCTTTTGATGTCACTTTTGTGAATCAGAGCTTACATCATCAGAAGGATTGAAGAACGCATCTGTTAGGCAAGCAGGAACAACTGCATAGCATTGCATTGAAATAGGCATCATCAGATTAAGTGAGCTCTATTCACAAATCCTTTTTTCGGGCCCTTTTTTCAGCTGTTCAGTGTGTGAACAATGAATATGCATGGAGGGGGAGTGAGTTTGCATGGCCAACTCCACCTCCAACCTACGCATGTTTGTTGGAATGTATGCATAAAGCTTATGTACATAGGTTACTCTCTATGCGATTGGGAACCTT
>NW_015284726.1:0-326 GCF_001447785.1 Gekko japonicus | reverse complement strand
GGACCGTCCGTAATTCTTCCTCTGTCATCATTTCATCCTAACAACAATCCTGTGAGGCTGCTTAGAACGAGAGACAGTGACTGGGGTCTAAGGTATTCTGGTGAACATCCTGGCTGGAGATTTGAACCAGAATCTTCCCAGTCAAAATCCAAGGATAGGGATATCTTAGAAAACTCTGAATTGGAAATCTTTCTAGAAAATGTTCTGAAGCCCTAAACTGACCGGGACCAGCATTAGCATACTTAATGGTCTTATATTGAGCAAACAGCCCTTTTAAAATACCCCACATTAATTGTACAAGTGGTTAACACACTGAACTGCAGACC
>NW_015284725.1:0-326 GCF_001447785.1 Gekko japonicus | reverse complement strand
ACTCTAACCACTTCAGCATACTGGGTCTCAGTTAATATTTAATATTATCGAATATTAGGACAGCCATGGTATGCCTTGTAGGATAAATTCCTTAATGCCCCTCTGTGGTTGTAGCAGTCTTTGCATTTAGATTTCTAACGATTCCTATGGAAAGAGAATGTGGAACTATAAGAAATAACATAGGGCTAACCTCTCGCTGGGCCTCGTGTGTAATAAAGCTCCATTGTATGCGCTTGTAAACTCAGCTGGGAGAATGATGATTTTTGTACAGCACCTGGCATACTCTGTGCTCATTAAATATTGAACAGTATCAATAATTTGATGAC
>NW_015284724.1:0-326 GCF_001447785.1 Gekko japonicus | reverse complement strand
TAAATCCAATCTCTTTCTCTTCTTCTTCTAATACATTTCAACCTTTTTGGGGCCAACAGTTAATACCACATTTCCTTCTTCCATAACCATGAAACCATGTTCAAACCAGCCACTGGATGCACACGATGAAGTGGGCTGCAGTCCGTGAAAGCTTATGCCTCAATAAACGTGCACATCTTTTCAAGGTGCCACCCCAAATGCTCTGGATTGGCTGTACAAAATGTACCCTCTGTAACTGTGAAGCTTCCTCCTTTCTTAGACATCATTACTATTTCTCTTGAGGTTCTGGTAGGAAAATTGGCATGGTTATCGTTTAAACTAAGCCT
>NW_015284723.1:0-326 GCF_001447785.1 Gekko japonicus | reverse complement strand
TTTTTCTGTGGGACTTGTTTTAGCTGCCAGGTCTTCCTCTTGGTCATTGCCATCATCATCCTGGTGTCAAGCCATCCCTTTTTGCTTGCTCACTGCTATCAAGGTGATACAGATCAGCTGCATGGGCAGTGGGCACTGGGGTCATGTCCAGGGGCCATGTTTGGGAGGATATTCCTTCTTTCCCTTTGTTTCTAGTCTCCAGGTGTTTGTGGGTACTTCTCCTTGTTAGATGGTTCCCTATGACAGCCCACTGGCAAAGTGATGGTGAGGGCTGAGTGTTCCTGGGTGCTGGCTTGCCAAGGAAAATTCCTGTTATTCAGGCTGGT
>NW_015284722.1:0-326 GCF_001447785.1 Gekko japonicus | reverse complement strand
GCAAAAATGTGGTTCATGTCCATCCCTATGAATGAGTGCTGTTTTCTGTACAGCATTGTTTTCAGTGTGTGCACATTTGAATGCAGATCCCCAATCCACATCCAGGTGCAGCTAGGCATGCATAAGATTTATTTTAAATAACCAAGGGTTCCATGGCACCTTAAAGACTGTCACGCTAATTGTAGGATAAGCTTTTGTGAGCAAGAATCCACTTTGTCAGAGAGATTTGACAAAGTAGGCTCTTGTTCACAAATACTTGTGCATTGTGTTAAGTCTCTTTGGTGCTATGCAACCCCTTGTAACTTTGGCTGTAGCAGACTCTTGAG
>NW_015284721.1:0-335 GCF_001447785.1 Gekko japonicus | reverse complement strand
ACTTAGGAGCCTTTGATGAGGAACTTTAGTGCAGAAATTGAGCCAACTTCAGAGGACAGCGGAAGACAGGAGGGCCTGGCGGGAGCTGGTCCATGGGGTCGCGAAGAGTCGGACTCGAGTGTGCGACTGAACAACAAGTAATCTCCAAACAAGGACACATGATAGTATGTACAACTAAAAAACATATGCTGTAGGGACTCGACCTCCCTTAAGGGGCATGTACACAGTCTTTCTGTATAGGGAGTTTTCCTATACCTACCTTCAAGTACTGCGGGGGGGAGGGTAAACTGTAGCCTGTGATCGAGGACTCTGAATCCGCCTATTTGGTTCTTTCA
>NW_015284720.1:0-326 GCF_001447785.1 Gekko japonicus | reverse complement strand
CCCCAAACCCCACCCCCTCCAGGCTCCGCCTCCTGCATCTTCAGTACTTATACACCCTGGAGTTGGCAACCCTTGGCTTTGGTTTTTGAACATTTTCTTTAATAGGGTTTTTGAACATTTTCTTTAATAAACTGTTTCTTGTTTAAGATACAGAACTGAGTTCTCAGCACTCCAGGGGGTCACAGAAGTCATACCGGCTATTTGTCCAGTGCTGCAAATGCTCTGTGTGGGATCAAGCAAGGAGACTGGAAGGGATGTGTGAAAGATGTTTGATATTTCCATAATAAAGCAGAGGCTGTCTGTTGAGAGTGCAGATTGCTAAAAGG
>NW_015284719.1:0-326 GCF_001447785.1 Gekko japonicus | reverse complement strand
ATTTATTTAGGACTGAATTTGACTAATTTAGGGTTGTTGTTGTTTTTTATTTCTTTATTGGCAGTCCTAACAGAGAATTTAAATTGTGGTCTTCTCTGTGTGTGTGTGTTTGTTTATCATTGTTGTTTTAGTTCCACAAGCCAGAAATGCAGGTAATTAATGTTCTCAATAAATACATATATAAATATTAAATTGTAACAGCAGGGAGATACCCATCCCCCAGACAATGGACATAGCTCAGGGTTGTCTTTGGTCCTTTCCGCACTAGACCTTAAATCCTGGTTCAATCCTGTGCCTTGAACTTACATTCTGCACTACACGCGAGT
>NW_015284718.1:0-326 GCF_001447785.1 Gekko japonicus | reverse complement strand
AAATTGCACTCAGCACCAGCACCTTGAAATTGATAATGTACTCTATCAGCAGCCAGTGCAGTTCACACAGCACAGGACGGGTACACATCCAGTCTTATACAAACCTTTCCATCTTTTACAGTCTATGTCAAAAGTACCCCTACTCTGAGTAAACTCACTTTCAGAAGTCAAATGGGTTATGACTGGAGACAGGGGGGCTTTGCTAGGGTGGCAATCTCCCTCCGTTCTTAAAGTCACTTGGTGTCAACATTAGTTTGCAACTGCTTTCAATCATATATTGAAATACAAAAGCATTATTTGGAACCACTTAGGGGGTTGGGGGTGTT
>NW_015284717.1:0-326 GCF_001447785.1 Gekko japonicus | reverse complement strand
CCAAAACAACTTTATTATATAGGAGAGATTTGCTGCCTAGTGGGGAGGTGGACGATGAACAGCAGCAGCACTACTTTTGCCCCGTCTTCCTCAGCCCGTGCCAACATGCCCCTCTTGGCCTACATATGCTCAACTCACCAGGACAGCTCAGCTCTCCAGCTATTGAACTCATCGGTCCACTCAGCGGTCTTGTCCTTCATGTATGGGTCACACATGGTCACCAGTATGTAGACCTTCTGCTGGATGGTAGGCTGAAAGCAAACCTCGAGTCCTTCTTGTATCCTTCTCATCAGCTCATGCACTGCTGGAAGCATGTCTGCATGTCC
>NW_015284716.1:0-326 GCF_001447785.1 Gekko japonicus | reverse complement strand
GAGTGGTGGCAGCGTCAGGTGACACCTCATCTGAGCTGTGACAGGGCTTCCGTCAGTTCTGTGGTTCTATGATTTCTATCCCACCAAAACAGAGTAGCTGTAGCTACAGTCACCACTGCAATGCCACCGTGGGCAAAATTCAGAACAAATTAGGAGCGTCCTCCTCAGGCGATACCAGCTGAGGAATCCCAAAGCATGCCCAATGAGTTTCAGTAAAGTCAGTGAAATGCTGTAGGGAAGTCCAATGCCTACCCCACTGGATTTAGCCTAAAGCAAAACCCAAAGCACAATTGGATGTTCTTCCTCAGCAGGCAGTTCTGGGAAAT
>NW_015284715.1:0-326 GCF_001447785.1 Gekko japonicus | reverse complement strand
GTTCTGGGAGGATTTCCATAGCACCATCCCCCCAGAGCAACTGCTTGCCCCCTCCCAATGCCACCTTAATATATGCTAAGGACATGCCCATTTTGTGGGTATCCCAGAAGCATGTGACTGGCCTGGATTGAAACAGGATGCTGGACTAGATGACTCCTTGTCTTCATTTTATTTTATGATGGAGTGAAGAATCAAAATCTGCCACTGATACAATGAACACGTTTTTATTGCTGCTTGAATCCTACAGCCCAAGATTTAGCTGGAAAGTTCAAATTTATATGCAAGACCTTTGCCCATTCTCTCTCCCAATGCCTGTCTCCAGTCTG
>NW_015284714.1:0-326 GCF_001447785.1 Gekko japonicus | reverse complement strand
GCACCTCTTTTTCTACGAAATGACCTTGGGTAGGGTGATTTATGATACCCCTCTTTCCCCCTAGAAGACACACCTGAGAAAACAAGCCTGCTCATTTTGTCAGGAAAACATGGCAAGCAACATTAAGAGATGTAAAAATGATGTAAAAGAAGCAAATTAGCATGACAAACAGGTAACAAAGCACGACTGTAAAGAGAGAAGCCATTTTACAGGAATATTCCAACTAATTCCAACTAAGCTTTCGTTTTACTATTCTCTGACTTCTCTGCAGGTGTCAACCCCTCCACCCCCCCATACTGGCACTTACTCATCAAGGTCATCTACTC
>NW_015284713.1:0-326 GCF_001447785.1 Gekko japonicus | reverse complement strand
CATGTTGGTGTCTGTCTGTGATGAAGTTGAAGGAATTTATTCCGAGCATGTTTTGCGAGCAGAGACACGGACACAACTTGAGGATATACTGCTCCACACTAAATTATCTGTTGTCTTTTACCAGGGAAGTAAGTAATGGCAGTAAGAGCAGGCCTTAATGAGCCATCTGCCTTCTCTGTCCTTCTGAAAACACGCCCGTTCCCGATAAAGCAGTGCTGTATTAAAAGTAAAATATGCGTTTCGACTTCCTCAGTTCCACACAGCAGATGCTGCCCTGTGGAAAGAGCTGGAAAGCTGGAAGGCCTCGTTCAGCGCTAAGTCACAAA
>NW_015284712.1:0-326 GCF_001447785.1 Gekko japonicus | reverse complement strand
TCTTGTGCAGTTTGCAAAAAGAAAGAAAAGACGGAAAAAGGACACCAGAAAAGTCAAGTCATTTTGTGTTAGGGCCGTCAGCTTTTATCTCTGCTTGGTGTAGACTTCTAAACATCATGGATGTTTCATCTAAGGATGAAAGTTTGTGCATGCAGACCAGGAAGTACATAGGTATGTCCCTGTGGTCTGCTACGTGTGTGTAAATTTCAATTGTGCATCCCCTGTGCAGGTCCAGATTTTCTCTTTTTAAAAGATGCAGTCTCCCCCCCCCTTTTAGCCCCTTTCTGTCATCCTCAGAGAAAGATGGAGTACTTGACACAGAGAGT
>NW_015284711.1:0-326 GCF_001447785.1 Gekko japonicus | reverse complement strand
GACATCTCTGGAGTGGGTGAGGAATGGATCCATCTTGTCTCTTGTGCACATCCGTATAAATGCAGGCATCGGGACGCTGAGGCACCATGCTGTACAGAGCCTGCTGTCTGACACGCTGCAGCTGCTGAGGCATATTATCGAACAGCCGATAATGTATTGTAGGATCATTATGTTTTGTCTAGTACATCTTTTTAATCAGATGAACAAACACCATCTTGGCTCTTAAATCAATGCCGAGGGTTTCCTCTGCCAAACGGATGCCGTGCACTGTGTAGCACTTGCAGCAACGTGTTCTGTGGCCAGTTTGGTGTAGTGGGTAGAGCATC
>NW_015284710.1:0-326 GCF_001447785.1 Gekko japonicus | reverse complement strand
TCAGTGATCCCTTTCCTAACCAATGTTTTTAATTGCTGTTTTTATGCCTTGTATGCAGGCTTGGGTTTTAGGTTTACATCATATAAAGTGCAAGAGCTCATATTTCACCACCACCATAACACATATGAATCTAAATATCCACATAGCAAAGATTCAACAGAAGTAGCTGAAATTTTAACAAAGTGCAGCAAAGGAATCTTTGGAACAAATAGTAGAAGCCTGAACCACTCTTACATACTCTTTAGTTTCTATTGCAAAGAAAAGCCTGCCTTATATTTACATGTCTGCTTCTTTGCCTACATTAACAGCCATCAACAGATAAAAAT
>NW_015284709.1:0-326 GCF_001447785.1 Gekko japonicus | reverse complement strand
GCAACAAGCACCCTATGATGCAAATTTAGGCTTCCTCCTTTGTGGCTTTCAGGAAAGGTGCTAAACATTCTTGCTTTGCCAAGCATTTGTCTTAAGGCTGATTTTGCATGCTTTGTTGAAATTATATTTCTGCTCGGTAGGTTAAGCAGGTTGAGACATCTGGCATATGTGCTTGGCTGAGGAACCAATGAGGCAAAGCTGTCATCTGTGAGATTATGACTGAACACTTCTATGTCAGGATGGCCCCTAAACTTCTATGTCAGGATATTGTAACACAACATAAACTCGACTGGCCTCGGTTAACCAGGCTGCTTGGCCTGAACCAG
>NW_015284708.1:0-326 GCF_001447785.1 Gekko japonicus | reverse complement strand
ACTGTCACATTCTTTATGAATAACTTTCATGATCCACCATGTAGTGTAACATAAAATGAACTCTAGTAACTATTTATAAAACTTAGAACTCAGTATTAGAAGGAGCATAACTAATTTGCTGCTTCAGTCATGACTGTAGTCATCTGCTCTAGGATCTACATCCTTAATATGTTAAGCACCACAAACTTAAAAAAGGTTTTCTCACATCTTTCTCTTCCACAAAAGAAAATCACACATCATTCAACAATTCCGTATTAGTCTCTGGGTTGACTTCCTCAGCCTTGTAGATCTACAGGGCATGGCCAGTGTTTCAGTCATTGCTTTTT
>NW_015284707.1:0-326 GCF_001447785.1 Gekko japonicus | reverse complement strand
TCTGAAGACTGGTTGTAATTTTGGGAGACTTTCAAGCCCCACTTGGAGGGTGGTAACCTACCTGGAGTCCAGGCTATTATTCCCCTGAGATAGAGTTTGAATCAGGGTCTCCTGAGATGGTCTTAAATCTCAGGAGGACCAATAATAGAGTAGATACTCCTTGCAATGATGAGACTCAAGCTGTTCAGGGATGCAAAAGCCTGATCTTCTGGACAGAGTATGCAGTAAGTGAATTGTTTGAAGCTTAAAAAAAAAAAAATCACTCTGGGCCTTTGCCGGTATGTGGGAATCCATGAGCAGTCAGTCAGTCAGTTTATTATTACAGT
>NW_015284706.1:0-326 GCF_001447785.1 Gekko japonicus | reverse complement strand
TGTGGGTTGAAGACCCATCTCAGAAATGTGAAGGACCTGGAGGGGAACTGCAAAGTTATAGGGAGAGACAGCATTCAACAGTAGATAGAGTTTTCCTTCACGCACCAGCCAAGGCTTAAGTAGGTTGAATGACCTGTGGCAGTTTCTCCTTTGATTCACACTGGTTTGGTGGGAGTGGCTGTGTCTCCATTTTCTCCATCATCTCATCCTGACTTGGGAAGAGTTTCTTCTTTGTTCCCTGCATGTGCTTTTAGGAAGTGTCAGGGATGTCTAGTTCTACTGTGTTCCTGCTATCATTGGACTCCCAACCAGTGTTCCCTCTAAGC
>NW_015284705.1:0-326 GCF_001447785.1 Gekko japonicus | reverse complement strand
TTTTTTTTACCTATAAAATGCCAAACTGGAGAGGAAGTGGCAACCCATCCCCCAGACCATGTGGCTTGGATGGAAGTCTTTTGTTCTCAAGGAAGGGACTCACCCCCCCTTCAGGGCAGCACGGATTCTAAAGCTGCCTGTCTTTGCTAAATTCATCCCCACCCCTTCCTCATCTGGCTGAATCAGGAGTACTAACAGTTACTTATGTATTAATTTGATTGAGGGACTGTACTAATGTACTAACACTGTATTAATAAATTCTGCCTACCTGTGCCAACGCTTGGCTCCCCAGTAAATAAAGCATGCTTTCCCTTGCAGCAAAGGGA
>NW_015284704.1:0-326 GCF_001447785.1 Gekko japonicus | reverse complement strand
GCCTTACAATCTTTCTGAAAGGCTGGTAAAGGCAGAGCCCTCCGTGCGGTATCTGGGACCCTTTACCAAGGGGAAAGGGAGGGCAACAGTAGAAGATGTCCTCATGCAGGTAACTTCCACGCTTACTGACTGCTCCAGGGACACTGGGAAAAGAGACTGCAGAGCAGAGTTGGTACACAAGTTCATACAGGGAGAGGTGGGCCCCAGGCAATGAAGGACTTTAAGTATCAAAAACTTTACAATGAATCCTCAAAGAAATTGGGTAGCCAGTAGAGGTGTTTTAATATTAGCATTAGGGGCGCTCAGAAATTGGTCAACAGGTGACC
>NW_015284703.1:0-326 GCF_001447785.1 Gekko japonicus | reverse complement strand
ACTACACCAAACTGGCTCTCCAGGAGGTCAAGTGCCTTAGGCTTTAGGACAGTGGGTTGACCCAGGTTAAAATCTCTACTTGTATTGGACCGGCGTGATGGTCATTCTTCATATACCGCAGCTGTGCATTTTGCTGATGTCCTCCCTTTGACGTCTAACCAAGTCAGCTCTTATTTATGCTGTTGTGTTGTTTTCCTTACATGCATGTGTTTAATTGTGTTTCTACTCATCTACGCCCTTAATTAGAAAATAACCGTAACATCAGCTTTTAGCTGAGATGACCTGTTTCCCTACCAGTGGATTCTCTTGCGGCAGAAAGTGCTGGA
>NW_015284702.1:0-326 GCF_001447785.1 Gekko japonicus | reverse complement strand
TCTCCGAGAGAGCTTGGATCTCCCCCTGCTCTGGAACAATAACGAACCATCTTTGTATTGAAGCGCGTTGCAAATAAGTCTAGGCTTGGGTATCCCCAGCCCTGAAATACTGGAAGCAGAACCTCCACAGGGAGGGACCATTCGTATCTGCTGTCTGACAGCCGGCTTAAGCCGTCCGCTGTCACATTGTTTTTCCCTGCAATATGAATGGCATGTAATGCTGTGTGGTGTTTTATTGCCCAGTTCCAAATGGCCTCTGTTTCTCGGCATAGAGCTAAAGATGTCGTTCCCCCTTGTTTGTTTAAGTAATACATCACTGTTGTGTT
>NW_015284701.1:0-326 GCF_001447785.1 Gekko japonicus | reverse complement strand
CTGCAAGTATATGCACGCTTTTTACTGCCAAGTTTTTAATCCTGGAACCCCAAAGCATGATCCTTTGGACATGCTGGTATTGCACATTCAATGGGATGCCCATTAAGAAACACAGCCCCATTGCCAGTGTGTACTGACAAAGTTACCATGGGGATACCCTCTTTCTGCCCCCCCCACACCCTCTCCCTTGTGAAGAGTTGTGACCCCCTTCTGTTCACAAATGAATGCAAAATCTTGCCAAAACAAGGAAGGGTTGCTTGTTATGGGGAGAGTGGGTGAAGTGTTTGCAGACTGCACCCAACGTTAGCTGGCCACTGGTACTCAGT
>NW_015284700.1:0-326 GCF_001447785.1 Gekko japonicus | reverse complement strand
AAAGTTTGTTCTCATTCTTCCGTAAGTATGCTTTATCCAGATGTTTTCTTCATTCAAACTGTTGTTTCCACACAGTTATGTGCTTAGGTGGTTTTCCTGTTGCTGCTGCAACTGCTGATATCATGCAGCAACAAGTGGACTTCCACATGGTCTGTTTCCCCACATTTCCTTTGCTCTAGTCTCCTGGCAGCAGGTGTCCCCTGTCCTCTGCCTCAGTCTCCTGATAGGAACTTTTCCCAGTTTTTATCAGCGACTGAATATTGTTATAGCATTATACTGTGATAACAATCTGTCAGTGTCTCTGATTTTCCAGCTTTCATTTTTTC
>NW_015284699.1:0-326 GCF_001447785.1 Gekko japonicus | reverse complement strand
CCCAGGTTATTTGGATGCTGTTTTGTTATCCATGTACTGAATGAATTATATTACACCAATGTAAATGGCTCTCTGATGATCAAAATGTATGCAGGTTGTAGTCTTTTTACTCTCTGTGCTCCTTACCTACTTTTTTTTAGGCTGCCAGTAGTGACCAGCTGGAGAACTCTCAGTGAATGCAATAAGTGCCTACAATGGGGTGCATTTTGAGGCAGTGAGAGCGGCAAAGAAACAATACCTCACTGCCTCTTTTCAGTCTGCTCTTTACCACCAAGAGGAGATTTTCAAGGTTGTCCAGGGCTGTCACAGCTCAGGTGGGGTGTCAC
>NW_015284698.1:0-326 GCF_001447785.1 Gekko japonicus | reverse complement strand
TCTTGGAGGGGCAGTGGTAACCAGGAGCAAGTAAAGCTGTTGGCTGGTCTGAGTTGAGGCTGTATTTCATATAGAGCAGCTGTTCTATACAACTGGAATGTGTTGGAAGAAATATGGAAGTCTGTGAGAAATTTTAGTGAGAAATCTGGGGTTTCCCCTCTGACTAGAGTGTACTGGTCTCAGAGTTAAATCTGAGTCAACTGCTACCAAACAGTGAGCAATCTTGTAACATGGAGACAGGGGTTGACTAATATCTCACTCCAACAGAGAAGTACTCATTGCTTGAAATATGTTTTTTCTCATGGATGGTAGCTGGACCCTTTTTT
>NW_015284697.1:0-326 GCF_001447785.1 Gekko japonicus | reverse complement strand
TGGCCCCAGCTATGCTACAAGTGGGGTTACAGGTTCTCCTTCTTTACATTCTGCATTTGTGAGTGCATATGAGGCATGGAGGAATTTATACTACAAAATCACCTCTCACTTTTTTCCTGAGGCTCCGCTTATGGAAAGTAAAGGAAGAGTAAGGAGGATGAGGGAGAAGTTCCCAGCCTGTTTTAAATTCAGATTAGGGCACTACAGGGCGGGGTGAGAGAATTTAATATTTCATCCAGCCGCTGGAGTGGTGCAGTTATTAGAGCAGTAGATAAGGACCTGGGGGTCAAATGTGCACTTGGCCATGAAGCAAACTGAGTCACTTT
>NW_015284696.1:0-326 GCF_001447785.1 Gekko japonicus | reverse complement strand
CGATGTTCAGGTCATCTGAATAGGGCGTTGCTGGCGGATGTCTCGCAGACAGTGAACAAGGCTGGGACAACTGACAGAATTCCTGGACTTAGTGAAGCCCTTGTTAGCACCGGTTAACTACTTCATTTGACACAGCCGGCAATCAGAAGGGTGAAATCACTCCCCAAGAGAGCAAGTGACCTGCAGTGTCAGATCTACAATGCTCAAATAGGCAAGCCTCATCAAGTGATCAACAAAGCTGTAGGAAGCAGTGTCGTGTAATGGTTAAGAGTGTCAGACTAGCACGGGGGAGACCCCGGTTCAAATCCCCGCTCGTGCCATGGAAG
>NW_015284695.1:0-326 GCF_001447785.1 Gekko japonicus | reverse complement strand
GAGACATTATTTGAAGAGAAGTTCTTTCTTTTCCTTTAAAAAAATACATCTCCAGATTCAAACTTTCTGCGTATTAATTTGAATTCTTTAGATATCTGTTTGACTGAGAGGAGCACCTTATTCAAGAACATTGCAAAGTGGGTGGGAGGGAAACCAGTTTACTGCAGTTTTCCTCTACCTATAACATCATTAGACTTGGACATAGGCCATACCCGTGTTTTAACATTTCTCTTTCGAAGGGCAGCAGCAATGCTTTCATTCCTTTCTGCCAAGGTCACCAAATTTATGCAGTTGTCTTTGTAATCTCCCTTATAAATAAAAGCCGA
>NW_015284694.1:0-326 GCF_001447785.1 Gekko japonicus | reverse complement strand
TTTTCTGGCTACGGGCCTGCTCCCACAGCCTATTGTAACCAGTTACAGTGCTCCTTGATAGGCTGGACCATGTAGAGAGCAATCCTGAGTAGGAAAGTATCTATAGAGTTGCACTGGTAGCTGGCAAGATACTTCTTGTCAGGCTCCAGCAGAGCTGCGGCGGAGTCTGGGGCTGCAGCACCCTCCACTATTCCTTTTCTCCCCCCAGGAAGAGCCTCAGAACAGGGTTCCTGATCCCTCTCCCATGGCTTCTTGGGAATGGTGCGGTCCTTCCTCCCTAGCCTTCCCCAGGCCAGTCTAATAAAGGATTTCCTGGGGGTGGGCGC
>NW_015284693.1:0-326 GCF_001447785.1 Gekko japonicus | reverse complement strand
TCTCCACTTCAGCATGACGCAGATTTCACTTCAGGAGATTTATAACTGCACCTCGCAACCTCCTTGCGTTCACAGCTTGCTTTCAGTCTGTCTCATAAGGACTGTACCCGGTTTAGGTAAACTCTATCTAGCTTTGAAATAAGTTTCCGTTGTGCTTTATTTTTCTTAGTTACTAGTACTTTGAGTATGGGATACATTTACAGTTAGTAATAGTGAGCCAAAATCAATACATATCTTTGTTTACTTCTTCTCTTCAAGCAGCTAGGGTCTATTAGCTCTAATTCAGACACATCATGGTGATTATAACCTATCTTATTTTCCTTCCA
>NW_015284692.1:0-326 GCF_001447785.1 Gekko japonicus | reverse complement strand
GCCAGGCCCCAAGATGCACCACTGTAGCGGCGGGCCTGGGTGGAACGCACACTGGGGCAGCGCCCAGAGCGCAAGCGGGCCCAAAGGAAAGAGAAGCGGCTTTAGAGAAAAAGAGAGGCAGGCATACCCATGGCCGGGATTCCCCACCAACGGGCTTGCAGCTCTGCTACGGGAACCCACCCCCACCCAGTCCCCGAGGAAGGTGACCTGATGCAGCTGTGTCATCGCTGCGGCAGGAGAAGAAGAGCAAATCGATAGGAAGGATTCTGGGAAGGGGGGGGTTGCAGCTCCCCCTTTGCCGACATCCCTCATCGACGCACGCCTCG
>NW_015284691.1:0-326 GCF_001447785.1 Gekko japonicus | reverse complement strand
TACTGGCTAAAATAATCTAAAGGAGCATGCTTTCCCCTTGTTGCGCTGTAAATTGATAGGACTTCTAGGAGCTCTGCCATAACATCTGCTGATTCTATGCAGACATATTTAAGCCCTTTCACATTCTGCCTTCTCTAGAGCTAAAGGCACTGCTTTAAGGTTGCAGTCTGATCTGGCAGATTATGAGCACATGAAGCAACTTTACATGAAGTCACAGCATTGATCCGTCAAGGTTGGTATGGCCTTACTCTGCCAAAGACTACACCCAAGCTCTTTGGAGGAACGGCTGGATGCAAATATATTAACAAAACAAATCTCAAATGTTT
>NW_015284690.1:0-326 GCF_001447785.1 Gekko japonicus | reverse complement strand
AAGAATTGCAATTCACAGGCAGGAGGAAAGCAGTGGTAACAACAGAGATATCGGTCAGTGAGCAGGTGACCAAGCTGGCTTGAGTTAAAACAGCCAGATGTACTCTCGGTTCTCCTCTGACCCAAAACTCTTTTGATCAAACATCTCTTCTCTGCCACCCGAGGAGCAAGACGGCACAACAAGCATTCTCACAACCTTCCTGTGAGTGAGAGAAAGCGATTGACCTGAGATCACACAGTGAGTTTCACCCAGCAGTGACTGTGAAGTTGGGTCTCCCCAGGTCTAGTCTCCAAATGAGAGTCAGTGGGTTGGGTCCTGGCTCAGTG
>NW_015284689.1:0-326 GCF_001447785.1 Gekko japonicus | reverse complement strand
AAAAAAAGCTTTGTTCCAGCTCCTTGAACAAGACGGTCATTGAGCTCCACTCCTCCTCTCCAGTCAACGGTAAAGGCTCCCTTCTTCATGAGGGTGGCTTTAAAATCTGCAAAGAGCTCATTTCCAGATGGGAATCTTGCATAGACAATAATTGCTCTTGGGTGATCGCTTCCAGCTGCCGCTGAGTTCTTGCCAAAGATTCCCCATAAAGGAGCACACAGTTTGGGCCACAAATCAGGGAGAACATTGTAAAATGATAATGTGTTATGCTTCGTGGTACCTGGAAGAATTATTGTATTTATAACCGAACTAATTGGCATGGGGTC
>NW_015284688.1:0-326 GCF_001447785.1 Gekko japonicus | reverse complement strand
AGGAGGATTTAAATGGAAGGCGCTTACTGCTGCTTACTGGAGGCTAATGCGCAGCTGCAATACGGCAACTGGACACCCCCGCACACCTTAAGTCTCCACCCCACTTAAGCAAAAAATGTATACAAAGAATACACAATAAATAAACTGGTGAAAAAGAGCAATGGGCTGGGCGTGCTCTCTTGCAGCAGTTGAAATGCAGAAGGCAGCAAGCTTCAGGCAGGTATGCACTTCTTCACCGCCATGGTTGCCGTGACAATTAAGATGTTCCATATTCTTGAGGCCTGAGGCAGAGGCTGGGCCCATCAACAGTAGGGATGGGCATTAAC
>NW_015284687.1:0-326 GCF_001447785.1 Gekko japonicus | reverse complement strand
AAACCGCCTAGAGCAAAATGTGCTAAGAAAGGGCTGGTGCTGTTTTGTGCCTCCTGGCAGCCGCAGTCTGAGACAGGATTAAAAGGAGGCAGTCTCTCCTCAGATCAAACGCTGGACCAGGAGGATCCTGGGCTCCGATTGCACGCTTTTCTTCTAAAGTGATTCCGAAACTTGTGCTTTCCCCCCTGGATTAATATGGGAGGCCCATTTCACAAGCGATAAATTTTACTTCTAGAGCATGAGGGATATGAGTTTCCCATCTTCAGAGGAGAGAGGCAAGCCAACAGCAGAGACTCGGGCAGAGATGCAACAGGCAGCCTCCACTA
>NW_015284686.1:0-326 GCF_001447785.1 Gekko japonicus | reverse complement strand
AGGTCCCAGGTTCAATCCCCAGCATCTTCTATTATAAGACCGAGTATTAGGTCATGTGAAAGATCTTGAGATCCTGGACAGCTGCTGCTGATCAGAGCAGACAGGATTGACCTTGTGGGACTTAACGATGGAGCCGTAATTTGATTTCATTATGTTTTAAGTAATTAGACATTTTGCTTGCTGTTTAGCAGCTTGCTCACCTTTCCAGGCCTTGGATACAGGCTGGCAAGACAGCAGCCTGGGGGCTGGGATGTAAGCTGAGTAGATAAGCATTCTTTCCTTATCTGTGTCTCCCCTTGTAGCAGTTGTTATGCCTTGTTAATAGG
>NW_015284685.1:0-326 GCF_001447785.1 Gekko japonicus | reverse complement strand
GTGGGGGGGAGACGCTGTATCTGTTGTAGGGCAAGCACTCTGCTCAAACAGTGACACCCCACAGGCCTGTTCTGTGTTTGTGTGAACCGAGCATGCACCGAAGGTGATGTAGCAGCAAACTCTGCAACGCAGAGGGATTCCTCGGTCTGACGTGCAGGGTCCCTGGGATTCATGAGTCAACCAAGAAAAGAGCTCTGGGAGGCTTACTAAGAGGGTGGGGGGACCCTTTTGATCGATATGCATCTTTTTGGTACGTCTCGTCCTGAGCCACATACACTCAGCAGAGTCTACCCCCGTTTGCAGTCCACCCCACCCCAGAGGTGAGC
>NW_015284684.1:0-326 GCF_001447785.1 Gekko japonicus | reverse complement strand
GAGACACAGTGGAGAAAGCCATCCTAGTGGGAGGTTGCCTGTTGCATCTCTGCATGAGTTGCTGATCCTGGCTGGCCTTGCTCCAGTGAAAAGGCATGCCCAGAATGATGGCACATGCAGAAGCTCAAAAAGGGGCCTTCATCTGAGGAATGGTGAATGTTGTGCCTTATAAGTGAACAGTAAACTTTGGGGTTGTATGAAATGTGCCCCCCTCCATTTTAATGGAGAAAAATCATGTGCCTTAGTGAGTGCTGGATTAGAACCAGGTTAGAGAGACATGAATTTGAATCCGTGCTCATCCATGAAACTCACTGGGCCAGTCACTC
>NW_015284683.1:0-326 GCF_001447785.1 Gekko japonicus | reverse complement strand
CTCAGTAAGTGGGTTTCTGGCCATGGAGCACGACTTTCTCACTTCTACCCTCCTGCTGGTTCTTGAAATGCTGCTGATATTTCAGGCAGCAGTGGAATGGGGGACAATAAAGTTGTGCTTTGCAGCTGGAAGTTACCTATAGAAAAGTTCCAGTGGATCTATGATGTGATGTGGAATTAGTTTGAGTCCCGCTTCCAAAAACTGGAGAACTATCAACACTGAAGGCTTGTTGGATGGCAGTTGCAACAATGTAGAAATGCAGTGAATTGTAGAGGAGTCTCCTGCACCATATACTTTCTATAATACAGTGATGGCGAACCTTTTAG
>NW_015284682.1:0-326 GCF_001447785.1 Gekko japonicus | reverse complement strand
GGAGGTCCCTTCCGACTCTATGATTCTGTCACTCTGCCAGGATGTCAGGGCAAGCAGTGCTGGAACAAAAGGCACCGCTCTTTCAGTCTCAGGGCTTTCCAAAAGAGAAGCTGACGCAGGAGTCAGATTGCAGTCTGGCTTCGCTGAGCCATAGATAGCGTTGCCTTTAACTTCCCAGAGAGCCGCCGACGGGGAGAGCCATATGTTTGCTTCTTCAAAAGCTGCGACACTTTCCAAGGGGAGGGGGAGGGGAGGCGGAAGAGGCGGCTTTTGTGCCACTGTGCGGCTACTCCTGGTCGGATGTGAAGGCTTTTGTTGTTGTTGTT
>NW_015284681.1:0-326 GCF_001447785.1 Gekko japonicus | reverse complement strand
ATTCGGCTAACACAAGGACTCATTTCTGACATCTCTAACACCTAGACCATATATAAAGAGAATGTGCTGACCAGTTTAGGATTTTGGAGTGTCACTGACTGATCCTCCAAGCAAGCCCCACATCTTCCCAGTGAATTGCACTTCCGGGTGTCCTAAAGAGTTTCTCAATACTTGCCTTCAATAAACCCAGTGCAGGGGAAAATTTAAGCAGTTCTTCTATAACATTAGCATAGCCTTTGTTTGCTGCTTTGAACAAAGCAGTTGTGCCATCCTTCAAAAGAAAAGAAAGAGAAATGAGTTAGAGTGATCATCTGCCATTTAGTTGA
>NW_015284680.1:0-326 GCF_001447785.1 Gekko japonicus | reverse complement strand
TGTCACGGATGTTGTTGCTGGATTTCCACCAACCAGAAGTTGGCAACTCTACAACAGATGTGTCTTTCCCCCCCCCCTTTTTTTCTTTATCTCCCCAGAAAGGCGGAGGAGTCCTGATCAGCACTGTGAAGAACAAGGCCAATCCCGCCGTCCGGAGCGCATACCAATACGTAAGTCCCTCGAGCGATTATTGTCTCCTGACCCAATGAGAGACCTGACTATTGCAAGGCTCCCGCAAACTAGACTTTGTGGTAATATCCCGTCCCAACGAAATTGCCTCACACTGGGAAGAGAAGCCTGACAAAGGCCAGAAGGAACTGGTCTAC
>NW_015284679.1:0-326 GCF_001447785.1 Gekko japonicus | reverse complement strand
GCAGCTGCATGCCTTCCTTGAACTCCAAGCGGTTGCTCCAATAACCAGGGAAAGGGAGAGGGGGCTAATCCCATTGAAATCAATGCAACGGGAATCGGCTTGGCAGTGGAGGGGACTTGGCTCTTTCCCGGGGCCAGCAGGGAAACCTTTCAGTGCCTTTTGGAGCATTTCTCCCTCCAGAAGGCAAGGACTATGGGGCTGGCCAGCCACTCTGCATCTTTCCTGGCCTCCCTTTTGAACACAGAGCCAGAGAGGGATTGGGCCCTGCCATCCTTCCTTCTGGGACCAGAGCAGAGGAGCAGCCCAAGAGCTTGGTGGGCCCCTCT
>NW_015284678.1:0-326 GCF_001447785.1 Gekko japonicus | reverse complement strand
CACACCAGAGGGAGAGAAGAGTCCAAGGGAGACTAGTTAGGTGACAGGATGGCTAAAGGATGTGGAACAAAGTAGGCGTTCAGCTGAAAAGCAGCAACCTGTGGAACAAATGGGTGGTGAGGCAGTGAAGTCAGAGGGCTGGAACAAAATCTGTCCTTGGTTGCTGGGACAGGATAAGTAGGCTGAAGACTGAGGTTTGTGCATTAAGAAGCCAAAGGTGTGTTTGGTCTCAGAACCTATACAGCCAGGAGCTCAGCACAGTGTAAATTGTTCTTCCCTCCTCCATTGTATCATCATAGCAACCCTGTGAGGTAAATTAGGCTGAC
>NW_015284677.1:0-326 GCF_001447785.1 Gekko japonicus | reverse complement strand
AAATATAAATATAAAAATATAAAGTATATCCCTCTCATAAATACCAGGCCTGTGTTTTGCAAAGGATTGGACTAAGTAGGGATTTTAAATAGTCCTTGCTCAATTTATCTACAACTATTATGTGGTCTACAGTCTTAGATCTAGTAGATGTACATAAATTACCCAACTTCACTAAGTTCATCAGGTACCAACTGGCCTTTTGAATAGTCATAAACTCTTAACTCCAGTTCCCCAAGTCTATAAAATGGAGCAGACTCAACACACAGTTGGATCACTTTTGCCAGCTACATACATCAGTTTTATATGAAGAAGAAGAAGAGGAGGAG
>NW_015284676.1:0-326 GCF_001447785.1 Gekko japonicus | reverse complement strand
CTGTCTCCATCTCTCTCTTTTACAACAACGGGGCCCAGCCGTGCCACTGCCATGAAGCAGGTGCTGTCCGGAGCCAGTGTGAGCCGTTTGGCGGCCAGTGCTCTTGCAAGGCCAACATCATTGGGCGAGAGTGTTCCCGCTGTGCCACGGGCTACTGGGGCTTCCCCAGCTGCAGGCGTGAGTGCCTTTCTGTGCAGGGTGGGGGGAAATCGTGCTTTTCAAGGATGACTTGTACACTGTTTCTAGATCTGCATGAATTGCCTGCGTGTCTCAAATCCCATACAGCTGTTATGTGAGTAGGTTATTCAGATAGAATCATAGAGTTG
>NW_015284675.1:0-326 GCF_001447785.1 Gekko japonicus | reverse complement strand
GCAGGAATAGGTTAAACGCATGCTCACCCTTCCCTTAAACTCAGCGTAAAATTAAAAAGCCAACGTTTTCACTCAGTCTCATCCAATTCCCCATCCGATTATGGCCCTTGTCCCACATGGCCTTTGTACGTGCAGAACCCCTGATCCTTAGCATAGCCTTTTTTGTGTGTGCCCAAAGCTGGCTGGATCCAACTCAATGTGTTTAAAGCTTATTGGAGGATATGCCTTGTTGCCAAAACTAGGGATTCATTTGGCAAGCATGTTAGGTAGAGGGACAACTCAGTCCAAATGTGGACACTGGTGTGTTTATGCAAGTTATTTATACC
>NW_015284674.1:0-326 GCF_001447785.1 Gekko japonicus | reverse complement strand
GTTTTGCCCAAATCCTAGAGTGTCACCTCAGCATCATGCCAGTAATGCAACATCACTTCCAGTAATGTCATACTACCAGTGTGGTGCCATTTCCCCAGCCCCATCCTGTATATCAATGTATATTCCTCAAACCTGCTCCTGTATATCAATGCAGCCAGATTAAACTTGGTGGATGAAAAGAAAGACAAGTGTACAGCAGATTTGACTTCTGTAAGCCATGTTAGCAATACACTACAATTTTTTTTTCAGGAATCCTTCAATAGTTCAGTCACACATAAGGGGAAAGGAAATGAAAGAAGCACACTTGCCTGTAGTCTTTCAAGGCT
>NW_015284673.1:0-326 GCF_001447785.1 Gekko japonicus | reverse complement strand
CATTGGACTGCCCTTAAAGATGATCTTGGGAAGTGCAGCAGGTGCAAAAAGTGGCAGCCTGTGTTTTATCAGGGGCTAGCTGATAGGCACATATTACTCCCATTCTGAAGTCTCACCATTGGTCGACCATTAGTTTCTGGGTACGATTCAAGGTGTTTGCCCTTAGCTTTAAAGCCCTTCATGATGACCTATGGTCCACATACCCGAAGGACTTCCTCTCCCAGCACGTTCTCATGTAGCAGCTTCATTCTTCCCAGCAGGGTCTACTATCAGTACCTCTCCCCCCATGAAGCCATATTCAGCAACAGTCCCGACTTAAGCCATTT
>NW_015284672.1:0-326 GCF_001447785.1 Gekko japonicus | reverse complement strand
CCCAGGATAACCTTTTTGATGATTAAAGGGGGGGGACCATCCTTCCTTTCTCCCTGTTTCACCAATGTAAAAGTTATTTGGATACGACCCTTTGCTAGTGTAAATCAAGTATGCTTGTTCTCACAAGCAATGCAAATGCTGTGTTCCCTGTGGAATCTTATTGTATAAATGTTGAAAGTGATTTTTCAGCTGGTTCAAGTACAGGTTTTGCATCTGGATTTATTGTTTTATTTAGAACATTTGTTAGCCTCTGTTTTTCCTTACAGAGCTTAAGGCAGCTGACAACATAGTTAAAACACGTACAATAAAATACATTAAAACACACA
>NW_015284671.1:0-326 GCF_001447785.1 Gekko japonicus | reverse complement strand
GCAGGAAAACTAGGCAGTAGCAATGAGTGTAAAATAAAATCTTTAAAACTGCACTCTATGGTGCCATTCTGAGGCAACTGCTGATCTTTAGAGACAACACAGATGCATCAATATATTGCAGTAGACTTCATTATTTTCACATTCCTTTTAGTCTTAGAATGTTACTATTTTTGAGGATTCATGGAGGATAGATCACAGCCGATCAACCGTGATGGCTAAACACTCAGAGGCAGAATGCCTCTACTAGGGTTGCCAGCTCTGGGTTAAGACGTTCCTGGACATTTGGGAGTAGATCCTGGGAAGAAGGAAGAGGAGGAGATTGGATT
>NW_015284670.1:0-326 GCF_001447785.1 Gekko japonicus | reverse complement strand
CCCCGCACCTCACCCGGGGGAACGGCGATGCCCCACGATCCCCCTCCAAATCGACCCCTGGATGAAATGGCAACAAGGCTTAGGAGCCAAGCCTAGATGTCCCATGAGATCAGAATTAGATGTTAAATCTACAGTGCTATTGCCCAAGTACAAGTTGTATATGCTGCCTTCAGAGATTCTATTGCATTAGATACCTTCACATCATGTTACCATGATACAATCCATGGTTTGTAGAGTATGAGGGGGATTCCTCAACTTCAAATCTACTACTAAAAATGTTAACAGAAAGTTAACTAAGGCCGAGTTCAGACTGGCGGTTTGCCCCG
>NW_015284669.1:0-326 GCF_001447785.1 Gekko japonicus | reverse complement strand
GCTCTGCCACTGAACCACAGTCCCTCCCCAAGTGTTATAACTGTAGTCTACTGCAATAATTATTATAGATATCACCTTACTTTATTGCATTGTCTTATACCATGTAAATCTGCTTTCCACGTGGTTTATAGTATAGTTTGCCTTCAGCAGTTTGTTGTGCTCATTGTTTTCTAATTCTGTAACCCTAGTCCTGTTACATTATTCATTGGTTGTTTTATGTTTGGCTGCACTATTTTAATTATATTGTCAGATTGCACTTTTGTGTTCTGTAATCTGCTTGAGTCTCAGCAAGGAAGATGGGCTGTAAATAAATAATAATCTATAAG
>NW_015284668.1:0-326 GCF_001447785.1 Gekko japonicus | reverse complement strand
TGAAAGTGGATTATTTAGTGCATTTGATCACAGCCATTATGGGGTTTTTTTGCGAGTTGGGTTGGGATTCCCCAGTCAAACAGCAGCTGCGAGGAAAGTCATTTTAAAATTTCCCAGGAGCCTGATTCTGCTCAGAATTACAGTGTGTGTGTGGGGGAAGGGGCTCCTGCCTTTCCCTCCACAATGTTTTCCTGAGCCGAAACAGCCCCTGCTGGGCTATTTGCATGACTTTCGAGTTGCTTTCAGGCCATTCTGAGCACGTTCGGCTCCAAAGTTATGAAAATAACTTTCTTCCAGGACTGTTTCAGCCTGGAGAAACAGCCTGG
>NW_015284667.1:0-326 GCF_001447785.1 Gekko japonicus | reverse complement strand
CACTTTTCCTCCCTAACAGGGACCCAAAGGCAGCTTGTAACATTGTCAGCCTCCTCGATTTCATCCTAACAGCCACCCTATGAAGGAGGTTACGCTGAGAGAGTGATTGGCACAAGGCCACCCACAGGTTTGCCAACTCTGGGTTAGTACATTCCTGGAGCCTGGGGGAAGGCAGTTTGGGGAGGGGAGGGCCCACACAGACATCCCTTCCCTTCCACGGGGTCCATGGAAGCAGCAGGGGGACTGATATCTGTAGTCCGCACATCCGTTTTAATCCTGCTGGTCCTCCATCCCCTACCTGTAGGCTGGCAACCCAGTGAGCTTCC
>NW_015284666.1:0-326 GCF_001447785.1 Gekko japonicus | reverse complement strand
AGGTCGTGATTGTCCACATTTGTCTTATTCCTTCAGAGCAAACCAAGATGCCACCAGAGCCAGATGTCGGGGGGGTGGAGAAGTGTGGGGCCTTGGCTCACAAGCCACCACCCCCCCTACATTGTAGCTTTGCATGCAAAGTGTGCATTACTTTCTAGAAGTGGGCCTTCATAAGCCAATTCCATCCCAAGCCTAAAATGACCTAATGGCACCTCCATAAGCCACCGAGACAGGGCAACCAAGCGGGAGCTCCCCAGGAGTATTTCATGGCGTATGACACCACATGAGCACACGTGCAGCTGCCTTCTACTGAGTCAGACCACTGG
>NW_015284665.1:0-326 GCF_001447785.1 Gekko japonicus | reverse complement strand
CAGCTTAGAGGGAGCATTGCCTGGGATCCAGGTCAAACTCTTGCTGGTCAAGGACTCGTACTCATAACACTCCAAGAATCTACTCTCCTGTAGGTGTAGAGGGTCACACCATCTCCCTGCACAGAGTCTGTCTCTGTGGCATATGTAGGGACCTGTGATTGGCAAGTCTATTGGAATCCTACCAGGGGTCGGTTCAGAGTCCAGCCAAGTTTGAGTGTTATTAGATGACTGTCTGGTTGTTGATTATTTAAATTTTCTGGGGTTATGCCAACATCGAGTGTGCCGGTTACATTGTCCTCCTCCCAGGGGTCATTTTGTAGAAAAAG
>NW_015284664.1:0-326 GCF_001447785.1 Gekko japonicus | reverse complement strand
TGAGTAGACAATATGGACTCTGATGAACCTGATGGGTCTGATTCAGTCTGAGGCCGCTGCGTGTTCATGCCATGTGGGCCTTTGTGCTGTAGACAGTCTGTATCATTCAGTCCTTCGTAAGGCTCTGGGTGATCCACTTTTAACAAAATAATTCCGTCTGCCATATGATGATACAAAGTCATAAGAACATAAGAGAGGCCATGTGAAGGGAGCTGGTTCAGTTGGTGGCAGAAGATAGGACTCAGAATAATAGGTTTGGAATACTGGTGGGCAGGGGTTATTTCCTGACGGAGCACTACGGAGCAGCGCTCCGGCAGTAAGGAGCC
>NW_015284663.1:0-326 GCF_001447785.1 Gekko japonicus | reverse complement strand
TCTTCTTCTTCTTCTTTACGCAATGAGTAATTAAATTGTGGCATTCACTACCAGGGGACCTAGTGATGGCCATCAGCTTGGATGGCTATAAAAGTCAGATAGTGGAGGAGAAATCCAAAATCAGCCACAAGAAGTTCAAGGAACCTCCCCGCTGAATGCCACTGGCTATGAAGCAAGATCACATCAGGGCCTCAGCCTCTATGTCTGGTGGTCCACAATGGATGTTCTGGACCCTGTGTGAAGCAGGGCGCTGGCCTAGATTGGCCACACTGGCCTGGCCTGATCCGGCTGAGCATGGGCTTGCCAACTCCAGATTGGGAAATTCC
>NW_015284662.1:0-326 GCF_001447785.1 Gekko japonicus | reverse complement strand
TGTTCCACGAATAACAATTCACTAGCAAGAATATACAAATTTTCTAGTAGACTGTGTAGCTTCCCAGCAGATTAACGCATTTCCCAGGCTAAATCACGTTTCCAGTCCTCATCAGAGTCAAGAATAAGCATTTTCACATGGAGCTCACAAACTCATCAGAATTCTCGCCACTTCCAACAATCAAGGAGCTTCCTGCTTCACACTCAGAAGGGCTGGTAGAAGCTCTTGTCTAATGGGCCATAGTGCTCTTTGATGTTTTACACATCTTTCCAATTAAATGCTAATAAACACACAGTGAAATGAAAATGTAACCTATCCAAACATGC
>NW_015284661.1:0-326 GCF_001447785.1 Gekko japonicus | reverse complement strand
AGCATTAGCATATTTATGAAATTTCACACTGGAAAATGGGAAACCTTACAAAAAATAGATGGAGGAGGGAATAGCAGAACTATCAAGTGATTGTTAAATAACAGGAAAATGAAGGGCAAACATTACTCAGAAGCACAGTTAGCTAATAAAATGCTAGGAGAGACATTGCCGAGTGGGTTGATTTCTTTCTTCTTTTTGTATGACAGGATGTATTATTTGAGCAGGCACATATTATTTTCCCATATGAGTCATAACTAGTTCTGATTTGGTGCCAATATTAATCAACAAATACTCAGAGAGTTGCCCTGACCTGGATAGCCCAGGCA
>NW_015284660.1:0-329 GCF_001447785.1 Gekko japonicus | reverse complement strand
TCTGTTGTGGGGAGGGAAAGGGAAAAGATAATGTAAGGCGCTCTGAGACTCCTTCAGGTAGTGAAGGGCAGGGTATGAATCCAATCTCCTCCTCCTCCTCCTCTTCTTCTAAAATGCTATTGTTGAGGTTAGGGTTAGGGTATAGCAGTTAGAGTGACTGACTAGGATCTGGGAGTTCCAGGTTGAAAACCCACTCTGCCTCAAGCCAGTCCCACAGTCTCAGCCTAACGTACCTCACAGGGTTGTTGTCAGGATAAGGTGTAAGAGAGGAGAACAATATAAGCTACTTTGGATCCTCACTGTGGAGAAGGGCAGGGTATGAAACCTGT
>NW_015284659.1:0-326 GCF_001447785.1 Gekko japonicus | reverse complement strand
GATACTAAACTCAAGAACTCAATGTACTGATTGAAGGTCTGAGAGTCGCCTTAAAGGGGCAAACCCATAACTTGAGAGCCAAGTCCAACTGAGGTCATTCCCACCCCCAGAAATAGTCCAAGAGCCTTCTGTGTTAGGGAACGATCATCCAAGACATGCCCTAGTCCACTTCACTGAGGCTGGCCACAGGTCGAATGAAGACAATGCAAGCAGGATACCTCCAAAGCTGAGCACAAATGTCCAGAGCAGGAGCACGGCCACCGAAGACTGGGGACCACTCCCCAGCCTCCCAAAACCTAGTTGCATGATGGCAAACACAGCTGTCC
>NW_015284658.1:0-326 GCF_001447785.1 Gekko japonicus | reverse complement strand
AGGACCACGGGGCTGAGAAGCAGAAGCAACTCAACTGGGGCAAGGCGCCGGGGAATTGCCGCTCCAGATTGCTGCGCAGAAGGGAGGGGAAGGCTGCCCCCCTTCCGTTGCCTTGTGTCACAGGCCCCCGCATTTGCCACTTGTGGCTCAGGGCACCCCGGCCCAGTTGCCCCTCCTCTGCCCAGGGGGGTGTGCCTCTTGCCCAGGGCTGGCAGGCATTCTTGGCCTCTCTGACCTACCACGAGCTATAAATATCTAGAGCTGCCGCGACCAGTCCCCTCAGCTCAGTGAGGCCAATTCAGAATGGCAGTGGCTCTCTGGGGTCT
>NW_015284657.1:0-326 GCF_001447785.1 Gekko japonicus | reverse complement strand
AGGTCAGGTGGTGGTGGGCTACCTGAGAGAGGAAGAAAGGCCTGTTCAAGTGTTGGGAAGAACCTTGGAGATCAGAGTGGAATAGGATCTGTAGGCCAGAGCACACCCATTCCACCACCACCTACACTGGTAGCTCTTGAGGTTGATAAATTTATAGAGATTCAAAGTTCTAATCAAAACTAAAACCTTTCACCTCTCCTTCCTCATTCATTTACCATAAAGCCAATCGAAATCTTGGCTAGCTGTTCGCAAAGGTGGAAGGTCTCCAAGGGTCCGCTGAAAGACGGGATCTGTTGATAGGAAGTTGCCTCCAGTGCCAGAATACA
>NW_015284656.1:0-326 GCF_001447785.1 Gekko japonicus | reverse complement strand
GGATTGGGGGGAAATGTTGGAAGGGCAATATTTTGAGCCATATGAAATCTGTGTGTCTGCACAGAAGATGTCAATAAACAACAGTTACAGCAAGTACAACTGTTTTATAATGACGTTTTGTCAGAAGCCAGGTATTGATAGCATTATCTCGTTTGGATATTGCTAATCATTAATTATGTCAGCTTCAAAACCGCAAAATGTAATAGAGAGTCTGTCAGTCCTCTTTCATTATTCTTTGTAACTCTGTGTGTTACATCATTCTTTGCTTCCTGTTAAGCCCACTTAACTTACAATAGAAAATCAAATTTACACTGTATTTTTACAGT
>NW_015284655.1:0-326 GCF_001447785.1 Gekko japonicus | reverse complement strand
TCGTCCACCCACACTCTGAATTGGTTCAGTCCATTGTACCAACTTGGGTTGTTGCCACCTTGTTCCCTTGTATGTGTGAACCAGGCCTTAATGTAAAACTCTTCACCTTTCCCTGCATTATGGTATATTTAATATATTTATTAGTTCTTATTGATTAAATAAAGGAGCAATAAGCTGCATTCCCTGGGCATAGCTCTTTCAGTAGGGTAAATTCACCTGGATTTATCTTCATCATGGATTTTAAAAATGAGCAGCTGGTGATTTTGTATTTGATTATTCAGATTTATCAGTGCGCCTGGTGTGGTTTTTGCCTTTCGGCCTGGCAA
>NW_015284654.1:0-326 GCF_001447785.1 Gekko japonicus | reverse complement strand
GACATTCATGCCTTTCGCACGGCAAATTCGCCATGTGACCGGGGCCATAGTTACCCATTCCAGTAACAATTTTCTTGTGTTTTCAGTTTATAGTACAGAAACCTGGGTTTTCAGTGTCTGATGATCAAGGGAGATATGCTTCTGCCTTCCAGTACCTCAAGGAAGGTCAATTCTTCTTCTTTCCTTGAGAAGAACAGAATTTTATAAGGAGGCTTAGAATGCCCACTTTACATTAAGATGAAAACAAGCAGGGAAACGGCAAGGATTTACAAGGGACATTTCATTTCCCCCTGCATTCCTTCCCCCACTATTTCTTCTTTCCCTTC
>NW_015284653.1:0-326 GCF_001447785.1 Gekko japonicus | reverse complement strand
TTAAGACTGTAGGAGGGTATCCTCGCAGAAAATCAACCAGGATTATTCTGAAAGCGTAGCAGCATCCTCCAACGGGTGCAAATAAATGGATGCAAAACACAGCCGAATAGAAGAACAGGCTTTTCTCAGAAACGCCCCATGTATAATGCATGACAAGTATTAGCTGCCTTTCTGGAGGCAAGAGGGCTTACTGATCGCTAAATGAGCAGTGGGTACGTATGGATCGTAATCTGATAACAAACCCAAGAGCCACTGATTAGGTGCATTTTCAAGACAATGAAAACCACTTAGGGGGCAGCCAGACTGTTGGGATGGACAATGAGGCA
>NW_015284652.1:0-326 GCF_001447785.1 Gekko japonicus | reverse complement strand
AAAAAACCTTCCCTCTTTCTTTTATGCACCATCACCCCAGTTTCTAACATTAGGAGAGAATGAATGGAAAGTAAATTGAAAGCAGGATGTGAGAATGACTATCTAGATAAAAATGTTTATCAGCTCTGGGAATTCTATACTCACTGGCAATGGACTTCCTTTCAAATAATGTTCTCTGAGAAGAGCAAAGTCACAGAAGTCTTGGAAGAAAAATGAAAAGCTACTAACCAATGTAATCATGGTGGTTAAGGAAACTAATTCTGGGGATTGTATTTCTCTAAAAAGCATATGCATCCTGAAGCCATTCAACTTGATCTCATATCACC
>NW_015284651.1:0-326 GCF_001447785.1 Gekko japonicus | reverse complement strand
CCCCCCCCCCCTTAGGGCAGAAATGCTCCCCATCCTGTGAAAGCAGAACACCGTTTTGAACGGGCTGTGGGAACTGTTGTAACTTGATTCCAGCTGATTCCAGAAGAGCATTGGTTTCATGAAACGAAAGGGACTTCTTGTGGGAACATCCCTTCTTTCCGTGGGTTGGATCCCATGGCAAATCCCCACTGACTGGACAGGTTGCGTTTTGGATGATGGCGGGAAGGGGAAGGTGAGGAAATCCCCTTTAGTCAGCGGAGATTTACAGCAGGATCCAAGCCCCTGCATCCATCCATTTCCCCCACTCATTACAACAAAGCATTTCC
>NW_015284650.1:0-326 GCF_001447785.1 Gekko japonicus | reverse complement strand
CACAGGTGTGGCCCAGGAACATCTGCAGAAAGGCCTGGAGCACACAATAGAGATGGACGAGGGTGTAGCTGAACCCCCTTCCCCTTTTTGACTGTCTGAAGCCTGTCAAAGAGCCATCAGGGGAAAGTGAAACCCTGGAGGGCCCCGCCTTTCCAGACTCACCCCGGAATCCTCAGACCCTGATGCTAGTGTTATGTTCATTCACAGGTTTTGTGTTTTTATTTTACACAAACCTTAAAGAGAAGTAGAGTTTCAAGTTAAATTCTCTAGGCTTGAGCCATCCCGAAAGATTTAAACATACCTGAAAATAGCACAACTGAAATGAA
>NW_015284649.1:0-326 GCF_001447785.1 Gekko japonicus | reverse complement strand
CTCTTATGTTCTTATGTTCTTAAAATAGAGCTCAGTTTACCAAATGGTGTCAAGCGGCCATTCTCACACATCTTGCATGTTCCCCCATGATGAAGGCTTCTGCCATCGCTCTGTTATTATAGTGAGATTTTAGCTGACCTTGCAGTCCTTCTGTATTACTCCGAATCCACAGTATCACAATTACAAAAAATGCTTCAATGTTCACCACTTGCATATCCATTTTGAAAGGAAGAGTCTGACCAAACTTTTGCTGTCATCATGAGCAGAGTAACGGCCAGCATATCATTTATATTCAGGTAAACAGTGGTCCCTGGGGAGAATCCCCA
>NW_015284648.1:0-326 GCF_001447785.1 Gekko japonicus | reverse complement strand
TGTTTGTGTTGAAGTGGTTTAGGATAAATGAAGATACTTCTTCCTGAGCATGATGAAAACATGTAACACCAAGATCCTGCGTACTATGAGAGGGGTCTTTTCACAGCAGGTGGGATGACTATTTTCATAGAGATCACTCTGTAGACCATATTTTCTATTGTCTTCCAATGTAACAATACCACATACATAACTATCACTGGAGTAGTAAAGCAAATATGTAGTGGCATCTTTCAGGCTGTTTTACTGTTCCAGAAATACCCTACTTATTCATCAGGGCATTAGAATATCCATGAATATGCCTTATCCTGAGTCAGACCATTGGTCCA
>NW_015284647.1:0-326 GCF_001447785.1 Gekko japonicus | reverse complement strand
TAGCTTCCAAGATCTGAAGAGGTCAGGCTACCCTGAGCTATGCAGCCCACTGTATCCCTAGCATTTTGTTAAAATAGCAGCCGTAATATACCTCAGTTCAGATTTACAGCATGTGTTACTATTGTTATGTCATGTGAAAACTACAGCAACGGCCTCTCAAGTTTCCTGTACTACCAGAATCCTTTGCTCCTGAATTCCAAGTTCCTTCACTTCCCTCAGCTGCAGTGAATCTTCCAATGTTAATCTTTCATTTCTTAATGGAACAAGTACCCGGCTCTAATATTATGAAGAAATATTTAAAATATGATGCTGGGGGAAAAAAAAAA
>NW_015284646.1:0-326 GCF_001447785.1 Gekko japonicus | reverse complement strand
TTTTAAGGATTCAAGAGTATGTTTGGCGTTCCCCCAGTGACATAGGCTGGTCTAAGAATGCTCCTGTAATCTTGGGATCTTAACCATTTGAAGAAAATCATTTATCTCAGACTCAGCAATGCTAGCTGTTAAGTATAATGTTGCCAAGAAGTAATTTAAATTCAACTATTTTCATGTGTCATAGCTCTATTGTACCTGATTGACCTCCAGCTGCAGCAATTTTAAGTTGGTTAGATCTTTCAGATAGTAAATGAGCTAAATTTCTACCTGATCTATTTGCATTTTCAAACAGAGTAAGTTAAGAAAAAAATAATGTCCTTGCCCCC
>NW_015284645.1:0-326 GCF_001447785.1 Gekko japonicus | reverse complement strand
CTTTAGCATAGTCAGTGAAGCAGAAATAGTCTTAATCATACCCAATTGGACTGTCATCCAGGCCCCCATAGGAACAGAACCACAAACGTTCTATGATCTTTGCAAATCGTACGCATCTCTAGCTGACAGATCGGGCTGTGACTCATGGGACTTCACACTGAAATAAATGTAATTAATCTTCAAGGTGCGGCTGGATTTTTGCTTTGTTTTGCAAAACTTTTGTACAGTACGATCCTATCGATGGTACAGGTACTGAGCCAGTTTGGTGTGTGAGCCAGTTTATTTATTTATTTAGAATTCTATCCCGCCCTCCCCAAAGGCTCAGG
>NW_015284644.1:0-326 GCF_001447785.1 Gekko japonicus | reverse complement strand
GTTAGGGTTACTTGAGTACAAAGCTGAAGTGCCTGAAGAATACTGTAAAAGTGGCTGGATCTTTTTCTTTCCCAGACTGATACTGCGTTCTGGATCAGTCCTTGCCATGTCTATACTGATGGGCTCGGATATCCGTGCATCCAAATATCAATGTATAATGAGGCTCTCCGGTATGAATGTAAACTTCCTGTGAAAATCCCCGATGCTCTTTACTCCTGCTGTTATCGCACTTGGTAGTTGGTTTGGTGCAATGGATACAATGGGTGGTATCCTACTAGAGTCTGGAGAGAATTTCTCCAGCCTGCCGTCAAGTCTCAGTCAAGTCG
>NW_015284643.1:0-326 GCF_001447785.1 Gekko japonicus | reverse complement strand
TGTCCTAATTGGCTCCGGCCATGCTTGTGTTGCCGTGTCGCTGCATCTCCGGACCAATCCACGACCTGGAATGCTCGCTGCCATACAAGAAATGGATAAGAGTATTAGAACCTCATGCAGTCTTGAATAACAGGCTCCACCTGGGCATCCAAAAACAAATCTTGGTTCCACCTGTGGTCAAAAAGACAGTTTTCTAAGTCCTCTCAAGAGCAATCCTGGAGAGCCAATCACTGTCGAGCATCCACCATCCTTATACAAAACCAAAGTTTCAGTCCAACCAACAACCACCCAGGTCCTAAGGCTCCAGAACACCCAAACAGGGCCTT
>NW_015284642.1:0-326 GCF_001447785.1 Gekko japonicus | reverse complement strand
ATTCACAGTGCTGTGTCCTCCGTGCACCAAGGAAGGCAGGTATCACTTTCTCCAAGCTCTGATAGGCCCTTGAACAAGGTAGCTAATCTGGAAACCTGGCAAATAGCATACTTTGAACGTTTTTAAAGAAATGTAACGTTCTTTTATCCAAGTCCATGGAGCATCACTTTAGGGGAAACAACAACAATCAAACCCATTAACTGTAATCGGGCAGCAGTCCTACAACAACATAATCCAGAAATAAAACTCGGTATGTAAAAGACTTGAGCTTCACTCAAGGCAGGTCCACAAATGATACGATCTTTTCAGCAAATTTTGGGAAAGTG
>NW_015284641.1:0-326 GCF_001447785.1 Gekko japonicus | reverse complement strand
GTTGCCATAAGTCAGCTGCGACTTTACGGTACTTTCCACCTCTGTGATTCAGGTATCCAGATGATATTCAGGATACCAATTAACCAGGTCCCTAAAAATGGGGAAATATTCAGGTACATATGGGAATATTCAGGGCCATTTTAAGGCTTCCAGGGCTGTTTTTCTTCAAGTTCACAGGACTTCCAAGCAACGACAGAAGAGAAAGGGCGTTAGGTCTCCCAGGCAATGGGATCAGACTTTAGGAGGAGCATGATCTGGTCTGCCCAAGCATGCCTGTTCCCTCATCCTTCCGCAGCTCTCTATGGACATAGAGGGTAAAAGGTATA
>NW_015284640.1:0-326 GCF_001447785.1 Gekko japonicus | reverse complement strand
ACTCCTTTGCTGAAGTGGCCCACCTTCTTTGCAGCAGCCCCAGGAGCAGCGACCCTCCCTCTTTCATAGGAGATCAGCTCCCCGGCTACACCACAAACCTCCCCCCAAACAATGAATTAAAATAGCCTTTGCTTAGGTCAGTTCTCCAGTTTCGGCTCCATCTTTCCCTTGCAAGTTCTGTCCCGTAGCAGTTCCTGGGTCATCTCGTTCTACCGCCTAGTAGGGCACGTACCAATTCGGTATCCTTCCACGGCCCCTGGACAGGGAGGAAACCCGCAGGAGAGACACTGTCAGAACACACTCGCATATGCTCACCAATGCTCCCT
>NW_015284639.1:0-326 GCF_001447785.1 Gekko japonicus | reverse complement strand
GGGGGGGTTCTGAACTTTTAAGGAGACAATATCAATGCATTCAGGCTGTGGCTGGTGACGGAGGGCAGCCTTCAGGAGGACAGATACTAATTAGGCACATCCAAACAGGATAATAATCCTGGAAAAGTTTTGTTGCCAGCTTGCCTCGGATTTCCAGATGAGCTCTGCCTCTCGGAGAATGCTCCAACTGGGAAATGAGTCATTCATGTGGTTTTGGTGGTGCCTTTCCTGCATTTGGAGGGCCACAAATGGCTGGGCGAGCATACCCAGAAGCCCTGGCTGGAGAGGCTCTCACACATACCAGTCCTCTGTGGATTTCTTCAGGC
>NW_015284638.1:0-326 GCF_001447785.1 Gekko japonicus | reverse complement strand
CCCCGGTGATGCTAACAGCAGAAGAATCTACAGCTATTGCCTGACAGCGAAGAGATCAAACTGTAGGCCTGGAAGCCTCCAGATCTAATCTCCACACAAGCCTGGGCTTGTCAGATTGTCTTGGGTGAGCTGCTGTTCGTTTAGCCCCACCCTGAAAAGAGGGGAGGGTGTCAAGTCCTACCTAACAGGGCTGTGGTACGGATCACCGACGTCATGTATGCAGAGCACTTTGAGAGCTATGTAAATACAAGGTATTACGACATGAGCTGCAAATACATGCGTGTCAGTGTTCCCTCCAGGCTGCGTTAGTGTGAGCCAGCTCACAG
>NW_015284637.1:0-326 GCF_001447785.1 Gekko japonicus | reverse complement strand
ATTTACACATTCTTAGCCTAACTTGCCTCACAGACAGAAGGTATTGGCCATTAATAGCACCAGGATGCCCCCAACTGGGCTGATAGCCTCCCCTTCAGCCTGGGCCAGGTCAGCCCTATGACAGAAGGGCTGACCTTGGCCCATCTAAGCTGTGTGCAGTGCAATGGAGATGGTGCCCAGCCTGCCTGAGGTGAGGCAGGAGAGTTGGAACTCAGCCCACCAGATCCCTGTGTGAAGTGAGTCAGGGGGCTAGTGGTGCCTAGCTCAGCCTGTGCAAGGCAACACAGGCAGTGCCACCTGGCATGGTTGAGACCCTGCACAAGGCA
>NW_015284636.1:0-326 GCF_001447785.1 Gekko japonicus | reverse complement strand
ACACAAATAAAAACAGAAACAGAAGAAATCAAGAAACATATAACAGAAAATAGACAGGAAATCCAAAAAGTCGTTGTCGATATTACAGAAACAAGAGGCAAAGTTCAGGAACTGGAGGAAGAGATACAGGACATGAAACTAAGAGAAGATAAGATTGAAGATTCTCTAATTGCCCTTGAAATGGAAAAAGCAGCATTAACCCTGAGGTGCCAAAACATCCCTGAAGCAATAGGGAAAAACCTAAAAGAGAGCTGGCCCAAAGTTTATCGGAGCAACTAGAAATAGCCACCAAAGAGGAATTAGAGGCTGAAATGGAATCTGTATAC
>NW_015284635.1:0-326 GCF_001447785.1 Gekko japonicus | reverse complement strand
CTGCAGCGAAAATCACACTTCACAACCCTAGCCACACCTCTCAACAGGCAGTGTTGCACAAAACACCTTACACAAGCATGTATGCCCATTTTATTTTGGTAAACCCTGCCCCCATTTCTAACATAAAAATCATCATGCAGTATTAGCCTTGGGGAAGAATTCACCTAGCACCTAGATTACATTATGGAGCATTTCCTGGTGTTCCTTTAGATGGACTCTTTCCACAAGTTCTAGATGACCACATTTACAGAGCCTAACTTGGCGCCTCTTGAGGCAAAATTAAGCTCAGCCATTCAGGAGTGTCACAGAGAAAGGATACAATATCA
>NW_015284634.1:0-326 GCF_001447785.1 Gekko japonicus | reverse complement strand
TGCTTTTCATTTAAGTAATACATGCAGGTATATAGATGAGTGGAATACACCACAAAGTAGCAAATCTTGCACTTGGAAGGAGGAAGGAGGACCCATAAACACTGTTAACAACTTGTTTCTGTTCCATATTGCTCTCAGGTTTTGAGTGTAATTTGCAGTTGTGAAACAATTGCCACTATCCTTGGTCACTATAATTTAAGTCAAGTTTTTGAGGACAGGAGAAAGGAGCTAAGCACTATAGAAAGAAGGGCAGCTGTATGCATCTTTGGAAGCATTCCACTGGCTATTTGAGTAAGTGAAAAGGGCAGAAGAGACCAGGAATATGT
>NW_015284633.1:0-326 GCF_001447785.1 Gekko japonicus | reverse complement strand
CACTTAAAGCTGAATCTGTCAAGCAGTATCTGTCAAGTAGTTTTAAACATGAAAATTAGCTAGTATTCCCTATCACCATCCTAGACCTACAATGACCCACAGTAGGACTAGGTATATAGAATCAATCCAGTCCTGCAAATCTGCTTCATTTCCTGTTTTTTCCTCTTCACAGCAGTTCTTATAAGCTATACCTCAGTAAGGACAGAGGTACATGCTTATGATCGTACACACTTTCATCGTGTCTGTTCTTGGCCACCACTAAGTGCCTCACACTGCAATACAATTTTTGCTTTCTTTCTTTCTATACTTACCCATTTAATTAATGG
>NW_015284632.1:0-326 GCF_001447785.1 Gekko japonicus | reverse complement strand
AAATATTCGTCCAGCCTCTTCTTGAAAACACAACAAATGTTAGAGATCTCAAGCCTCTGTCTGGCAGCTGTTCACATTGTTCTGCCTGATCTGAACAAATCTGTGTTTGGCTCACAGTCTGATCATGAGCCTCAAAAATAGTACATTCGGCTGCCAAACAGGTTCGTTACGAAATTTAGTAGCACCCCTGGTAGACAGTAACTGATCTGTATGTGAAAGTCATAAGTGCTACTAGACCCAAGGTGAGAAAGGAAAGTCCTTACCCTCCTCCCCAAAAAGGTCATCGAGAACATCTGTGACCTCAGCTGAGAATGAGGAAAAGAAAT
>NW_015284631.1:0-326 GCF_001447785.1 Gekko japonicus | reverse complement strand
TCTAATGTTGGTGTGGACAAAGAAGAGACCTCTATGGTTTTTGGGCAGCGTGGTAACTGACATCACCTGTCTCCACCATCAATATTGTGCTGCCCCACTAAATTAAATGAGAGCCAACAAAGAGCCATTTCAAATGGTGCTCTCACTCCTCTGTGCACGGTGTTCGGACGTTCAAGCAGAATTACTAAACTGTTGTCTGGGATCAGACCCAAGCCCCCACACCTACCTCAGAGGAGACAGAGGCCACCACACCAAACTGAATGAGATCCAGGCCCTGCAAGATCTGTTGTAGTTCTGCAGAGCTTGTAAGATGGAGTTGTGCTGCC
>NW_015284630.1:0-326 GCF_001447785.1 Gekko japonicus | reverse complement strand
TCATCAAAATTTCCCCTACGTAGCAGAACCCATCAGAGTTGCCTCTAGCAGGCATTAATATTTGAAATAAGTGCTGAACCATTAGATGCCTTAGTAAGAGCTACACAGGAAATTAAGTGCATTTGAGTGAATGAGGATAAATTAAAATTAATCTTTACACAGATGATGAGGTACCCTCTCTAAGAGGTCCCACAATTTCATTAAACTGTGTTCCAAGACGTTTTGATTTATACAGCAGCAACTCAGGGAATAAATTAAATAGAACTAGAGCCGAACTGCTAGACATTCATTTCAATTATGATCTAAAATAGTTTGTCACGGACTGA
>NW_015284629.1:0-326 GCF_001447785.1 Gekko japonicus | reverse complement strand
CGACATTTTCAGTGAGGTATCTACTACGATATTAGTGGAATATTAGTGGAATTTCTGCTCTTTCCCAATAACAATTTTGATTTGTATTTTTAAATAACACGTGTAAAAGTTGAGCTTATTGTTGCTAAAACAGGTTTTCACATTTTAAAAATTCATGTTGCTTAATATTTCCAGCTTCAGTTAATGCCTGACAATAAAGTCTTGCCTGCTGAAGCCTCAGAGGATAGCCTGTTGGACTGTGAGAAAATGGCTCAGGAAGATGCTCAAGTGCCCAGTACCTCTCAGAATACCTCAGATTATTGTGCCATGTGAGTTCTCAAAGATTG
>NW_015284628.1:0-326 GCF_001447785.1 Gekko japonicus | reverse complement strand
CCTGAGGCCATTGAAAGGAGAACAACTCCCACCTTCCCAGACATTAAAACTAGCCTCCCTTTTGTAATATGCATATAAATCAGCTCCTAAGTTATTGGTTGCAAAAGTACAAACCTACCTAACCACTGTGACCATCTTCAGGGCTCTGCTTTGGGTGTCCCCATCATCTGAAGCTAGATGGGTGACAACCCAAGAAAGCATCTTCTATGTTCTAGTACCAACATTATGGAAATTGCTTCCCAGGAAAATTCATCTGTCTCCCTTTATCATTGTCTTCCACCAACATTTGTTTCACATTCCCTCACTGACCCATGCTTATGTGTGTC
>NW_015284627.1:0-326 GCF_001447785.1 Gekko japonicus | reverse complement strand
AGGTGCCACTGGACCTGAACTTTGTTCCTCAGTAGCTAGTTCTGTGCTACTTATTGTCCAATGCTTCCTGGATGAAACTGAGACATGTTTGTAGTACCCCCATTCTTGTACCAGTTACCACCAGAGCCCTACGCACCGGCGAAGGCTGTTCTGCATCTTTACTGCAAAGCTGCCTCTCCTTCTCTGATTTACGGGGCAATCCTAAAGAGAGTTGCACCACGCTATGCCCATTGACACTGTTTAGGATTGCACTATTAAAAGCCAAGATGTCTAGTGTTGGGGTTAAAGATCTACCGGGAAACCATTATTGCATTCCGTGTGTTATC
>NW_015284626.1:0-326 GCF_001447785.1 Gekko japonicus | reverse complement strand
TAGCAGCATCCTGCTTTATATGGGTGCTCAGATCATTTTCAATGGAAACTACTTATAAATTAAGCCCAGATTGCACCTGTATCCATATCTTAACAGAGTTCTGCTGAGGTAAGTTTTCAAGGAGGTCTCCATCTTTAGGAAGGTTGTTTGTATCTACCGCCCCAGTCATGTTGCAGTTTTGGTGTCATGTGGCAGCTAAGGCTACTGAATCTGAGGCCAGCAAGGCTTTGATCATCAGAGGCTGGGAAGTAACCCTTCACATTATTTTATTTATTACAAAGCATTCCTGAGATACAGAGGTTGAGTTCAGACAGGTAGTTTGAAGC
>NW_015284625.1:0-326 GCF_001447785.1 Gekko japonicus | reverse complement strand
AAAGAAATGTTGAATTGTGGTGGCTTCCCCCCCCCCCAAAAAAGGCCCAGGCTCTGGCTCTGGTCATTGCTTTGCTTTGAAGATAATCCCATTCAGAACGGAATGGTGCTGCCAGTGGGGAAGCTTGTTTTACTCCAGTGTGTATTATAGTGCCTCCACGGGTAAACCATTTCCTGGGTCCATAGTGGTCTTGGCTTCAACAATGCACCATTGTGCTTTAAAGACGGAATGTGCAAAAGCTGCACATTTAACATCTAAGGGAATACGAATCTGGCAAAAATGAGAGGAAGGACCACAGGTAAACCATGCCTGAAACACTTTATGCA
>NW_015284624.1:0-326 GCF_001447785.1 Gekko japonicus | reverse complement strand
AAAGCTGGTCAAGAAGAGCTTTGGGATTAATGACCTTGTAGCTACAGTGCAATCCTATGCATGTCATTCTCAGAGGCAAGTCCCACTGAGTCCACTGGTGCTAAGTCCCTGTTAGGTATACATAGGATCGCACCCTTAGGAACCCAGGTTAATGTATATATGTGCATCTTTCTTTGGTAAAGGTTCTGCCGAGTTCTAGGCCTAGCATTGCCAGATGAAATACCTGATCCTGTGTCTTCAGGAGACCGTCAGTAGGCCAGCAAATCAATGACGTCTGAGTTGTACAGTTCAGGCTTCTGCCATACAATTCGCTGTTATCACTGTTT
>NW_015284623.1:0-326 GCF_001447785.1 Gekko japonicus | reverse complement strand
ATACTAAACACACTGATGCTTACCCTTGTTGATACTAAACAGATCAGACTGTACCATACCAACTTTTCCATTACAAAAAAAGGCTACACCAGGTACTGTGGGACAAATGTGGGGAAAAAGCCAGATGGGGTGATGGCTACAATGAAGAAGGGAATCAGTGAAGTGGGAAAGCTCGTTAGATCCAACCCACTATCTCTTAACTAGGGGTGTGTGCTCGGTATATACCGAGGTAAATAAATACCCGAAAATTACATTATTGGTAATTTGGGGGTATTTATTCAGATGAATACGGATAAGAGATGCATTTACATAAGCGGAAGGGGGGG
>NW_015284622.1:0-326 GCF_001447785.1 Gekko japonicus | reverse complement strand
CTTTGCATAATGAAAACTTCTGTCTTGTCTTCTTAGAAATGAAATTTCTGCTAAGTTCAATATATACAAATATAAATACTTTGCAAAATTTATTCCTAATTTTTTTGGCTTACATGATGTAAGCCTTGAATTTGGCTGCACAAAATAAAAAGACCTTCTACTTCAGGAAGAATGAGGCAACAGTAACCATATAGGATAATTCAGTTTAAAATCCAAGGTCTTGGTTAACTGTTAACCTGGTAGGCAAGAGGGCTCTAGGTAGAGCAGCTTGTGGGCAATGCACAGTGGATCACTCTCTAGGCAAATTACTTGGCATGCAGACAGGC
>NW_015284621.1:0-326 GCF_001447785.1 Gekko japonicus | reverse complement strand
TGGGTAGCTCTAGGAATCGCCAGAGTTCTGGTGATTCTTAGAGCTACCTATTGCCACTTCGGGTTCTCTCCAGAAGTGACATACTGGCACAGAGGTCAGTAACAGGTTTTTTTTAAAAAAATTGCATCCTGCTGCCACTTTAAGTGGTGGCGGAAAATGGAGACGATCATTGGGAGGCTTCCTGCCATAGTGGGAGGCCAGATGACCCTACCTGAGCCAGAATTAAAATTAAAAAGGATTATGTCTGATGCACATAAAAATAAGTTGGTGAAACCTATCAAATGCTGAAGAAATGTCAGAAGTGTCTAAATTGGAGGCCCCCTCTG
>NW_015284620.1:0-326 GCF_001447785.1 Gekko japonicus | reverse complement strand
CCTTTTAACCATAGGTTTTGGGGATTGAACCTGGAATCTTCTACATGTGAAGCAGATGCTCTACCATTAAGACATGTCCCCTCAGTATCCAAGCTAACAAACTGTATGTGTCAGCAAAAGCTACCCGCCAGCCACCATAATGCCACAAACATCGCAGAAACAACATGACTCAAAATATTATTCAATCCAAATTACCGACAGATCATCAATAAATGAGGTGCTTAACTCCAGATGAAATGGGCATTGAGAACAGGCTAAGCCTGATTTTCAGATGTCCTGTTTGCAAAAATATACACCACTCAGTGCCTTCCTGTGCGAAAAAACCC
>NW_015284619.1:0-326 GCF_001447785.1 Gekko japonicus | reverse complement strand
TAACGGTTATAACTACCCATCCATCCCATGCAATGGTCTCAACCCAAATCAGGGCAACTTCCCCGCCACATCTGATAGGACCTTCTGTACTGAGAGAGAGAGCAGCGAAATGTCTTCTAACTGGACAGTCCCCGCATTCAAGAGCATTTTCTGGATCTGCCAAACATGAAGGCCAGTTACCTTGCACCATCAAAATAAGGCTACTTCTTCTTTTGTGAGGACTCCCTTCCTTTTTAAAGAAAATCCCCTTTCCCCTCCTTCTAACAACATATCCCTGTTGGCAGCAGAGGCTAGGAGTTGCAGTAATGGGTTTAAATTAAGGGCGG
>NW_015284618.1:0-326 GCF_001447785.1 Gekko japonicus | reverse complement strand
TCTCTGTGCCTGTTGAATGGGAGAGAAGTATGTGAAGTGCCCTGACAAAATGGCTGAGTGAACAGAACCAATCAAGGACAGAGAGAGAGAAAAAGAACCAACCCCCCTTTCCGCACAGGGGTGGGAAAAGGTAGGCCTGACTTGGAAGTTTTTATTGGAGGGTCAAGCCTTGTCACATGGCTTACTCTGGCCTATCGGTCTTCAAGTGGCTCTGCCTCATCATTTTCTAGCATCTTGAGATTTGGCTGGGTTAGCAGAAAGAGTTTGGCTAGCCAATGTGAGGTTTGGCTTTCTATCGAGGAATGGGGAGAAATCTTCTGGCTCCT
>NW_015284617.1:0-326 GCF_001447785.1 Gekko japonicus | reverse complement strand
ACAAGCCTTGTTGCCTTAGAAAAGAAATGGGTGCCCTTTATTGTTAAGGAAATCGAGCGAGACACTCTGGCTATACATCTAAGCTGAAATGGAGACAGAGAGCTCATGTATGGAGGTCAGAAAGGACAAAGACAAGGGGAAAAAGAAATCTAGCCGTAAGAAATGAAGTCCCTGAGAATAACATTCAGGGTAAATGAAAAGACAGCAGCAGAACAGACAAGGAGAAGGATGCATAGGGATCTGATGTGTCCAGTTTACTAGCTCTAGTGTCCCCTCTGGAATACTGGAATACTGGAATACTGATGTGCTTGGTGCAAAGAGATGTT
>NW_015284616.1:0-326 GCF_001447785.1 Gekko japonicus | reverse complement strand
GCCACGGTCACATCTTTCTTAGGAAATGCGTTCCAGAGGCTAAACTCCGGCCTCCCAAAAGAGGTCCCTTGGCCAAATCCTTCCTAAAGCTGAACTCTGGCCACGCCCACCAAACAGGAAAAACAAAAGGCCCCATGCTGTGAATCAATTAAAAAACCTCCAGTTTAATATTGTCCAGTTGTCGCAGTGTTACGTAACTGTGCAGGCACCTCAGTCCAATCCGGTTAGCAACAGAAATTCCCCAAAGAGCATTAATACACTTAATACAGCTACGTATCTCAGTACATCCCGTCGCTGTGTAGAAAGGGTCGTGGCACCCAATCCGG
>NW_015284615.1:0-326 GCF_001447785.1 Gekko japonicus | reverse complement strand
AAAATGCAACATCACTGATATTCCACAGATGTGCAGTTATACCTTGTAACAAAAACTGACAATTATAACGGTCAGTCTCTTAATACATGGACATGTCCACTACATACATCTAAAATCGGCAAACCATTTCACATTCTAAACATATATTTATCAACCCCAAAGATTTTATTCAATCTGCATGGAGCTAAAAACCACTTTATAAATGTTCTGTTTCAAACTGGTACAGATTGCATTAACGTAACTGGAGGGGGGGGGTCATCTTTGGTTACTAAACAGATTGTCCCATTTTTAATAAATGTTGATAAAGGGATGACAAAAGGCCTTTT
>NW_015284614.1:0-326 GCF_001447785.1 Gekko japonicus | reverse complement strand
AAATTTAAAGATAAATAAAATAAATAAATGAGGGAACACATCACACTGGTAGCAGCCATCCAGCTGACTGATCCATTAAAATGCATACTGGGAATTCTGGGAGGAGAGATTTATCACCCACAGACCCTGCCCCCCCACTGCATGAGCTCAGATGTGCCTGGTCAGCTGATCTGGCCAGGAGCCAATCCAGAGTCTTGGATTTTACCTGTGAATGAGGGTAGGAAGAAAAGGATTAGGCTCTCTCCATTAAGCACATGGTCCTTTGAAAGTGGTTCAAATGCCAGAGCGGAATGCTTTGAATGTCTGAGAAGGTCAATTTTGTCAAG
>NW_015284613.1:0-326 GCF_001447785.1 Gekko japonicus | reverse complement strand
CCTGTAAGGACAGGAGAAACAAAACTGAGCCAAATTTTCCTCAACTGCTGCTGGGCCACCTGGCAGAGTCCTCCCCACTTCCTCCCCTGGCAGAAATACTCCTGGGCATGCTGAGGCCTGACGTACCTGTGAGCAGATGAGAAACAAAACTTACCCAGATTTTACTCAGCTGCTCCTAGCTGGTTTCCCCACTTTCTGCTCTGCCAGTTATCCTGTGCAAAGCCTTTGTGCACACTGAAGAATGTGCAGAGGGAGCACCAGTGTGGTTATAGTAATTAGAGTGCTGGACTTAGAATATGGGAGACTGAGGTTCAGATCCCCACTCT
>NW_015284612.1:0-326 GCF_001447785.1 Gekko japonicus | reverse complement strand
TCTTATGTTCTCCCTGGGAACCTGGCGGACAGAACCAGCACACAGTAGCCCTTTCCGTGGTCACCCCCTCCCCGCTGTCATTTCCTGAACCAACAGGAGAGGTGGTGGCTCCTTGCACAAACAGGCCCCCAGGTTGAATCCTCAGCATCTCAAGTGGGAGGCGTTTGGGGTGCTGCAGATACTGACAAAGCCGTTTTCCTGCTAGCTGCATTAGGTAATCCTTGGCTGGATGGACTAAACGTCCTACTTGGTATGAGACAGTTTCAAATTGATGGCAAAGCAGAGGTGACGGCGGCCAAAAATCTTCCCAGCAGAGCCCAAAGCAC
>NW_015284611.1:0-326 GCF_001447785.1 Gekko japonicus | reverse complement strand
TTATTTGCAGGAGTTCTCTGGAAGTATGCAGGGCAGAACCTCATGCCTGTGTGATGCAATCATCAAGCAATTTGGGTGAGTCTGTTGGATGTAAATGTATCCTTGAGTCTAGATCAGGCTACTGTCCTATAAACACTGCAGAGACCAGCCCTTTCCTGAAACAAATATGATTGGCACTCCAAGGTGCCATTCTGCCATTGTAACAAGATGTTTGGCAGAAGATGGAAGAGAGATTTCTGTCAATACCCCTATCCCAGACACTAACTTTGTCCCCTACGCTATTCCTGGGGGTCCACTGACTTCCACTCATGGAAAAGCATTTCTGT
>NW_015284610.1:0-326 GCF_001447785.1 Gekko japonicus | reverse complement strand
CCCTTTAAACCTTGCAGGAAGGGAGGGAGGGGGCAGCTGTCGGCCGCATGCCTTCCCTAAACTCCAAATGGTGATTTCGCCACTTGGAGTCCGGGAGAGATGCCCCTCTCCCCTCCCTCCTCCCCCTCCACCCGACAAAATTTCCTCATGCCCTACCAACCTAAAATTCCTGGCTATTGGTCCCAAGAAGCAAGATTTGAACCCAGGCCTCCACCACTCTTGTCTGAAACACATGCTGCACCCTATTGGCTGGCCATTGCTGGAATCAGGAGGCGTCACTTAAGGAAGCAAGAGCATTTCTTCTGATGAGAGGAGCTGGTCGGTCA
>NW_015284609.1:0-326 GCF_001447785.1 Gekko japonicus | reverse complement strand
TCTGTCTTGTCTGTTCGTGCTCCTGTATCTAAGTTTAATTATCCACAGATCTGGCCTTGTTAAGAATTAGATAGATAGATGGAAAATGCAGTTTCCTCTGACACAGCTGCTGATTCTTGAAATAAAAACTTGCTAGTATTTTGAGAGGAGTCTCAGAATACAAGACTTCTGGGCAGATCAATCAGATAGCCCAGCTTGTCTGGGCTCGCAGAATAAAATCTGTCTATTCACTTCAGGTTTTAATAGATCATTGAGTGGCCTAGCTTCACTGACTTGTTTTATTACTAGCAACTGAGCAAAAAACTAGCAACAACTACAACTCCTTC
>NW_015284608.1:0-326 GCF_001447785.1 Gekko japonicus | reverse complement strand
TGTAACGTGACACATTGCCCTTTAAAATTGTCGACACCCATTAAGCTTGGAATGATTGCCAGCTCGTGGAAACAGTGGGAGATTTACAACTTCTACTCTCTCTTAACTCCATTTTCATTATGATTGAAGGGCTTGACAAGGGCTCTGGCGCTCTGCTTGGCTGTTGCTGGTTTACGGCAGCCAGCATTTCCCCCCGTTACATTAAAGTTGATATTTGCGGCAGGCTCTGAAGAGGAAAACAGGATACAGATGCATGTAAGGACGTGGGGAGAAGCTGTGGCTCAGTGGAAGAGCATCTCTTTGGCACGCGGACGGTCCCGGGTTCA
>NW_015284607.1:0-326 GCF_001447785.1 Gekko japonicus | reverse complement strand
TTTCATCATTACTATGAGCCCAAAATAAAATTGGCTTACTTTTAAATTCAAGACAACTTTGTCCTCCATTTTCTCATAACAACAATCCTGCCAGGCCAAGAGATCGTGAAAGGCCGAAGGTCACCCAGCAAGGTCACAAGAGCAGTGAGGATGCAAACCCAGGCCTCCCAGCATCCTGGTCCAACATTCCATCCCCTACACCATGCCAGGTTGCTGTGAGGACAAACTGGAGGAGGAAGAGGACCATCCATACCACCCTCAGCTCAAGGGCAACATAAACACGTATTTAATCAATTAATCATCGTACAGCAGTGTGTGTAGTATAG
>NW_015284606.1:0-326 GCF_001447785.1 Gekko japonicus | reverse complement strand
GGGAACCTTTACCTTTACCTTTTAACCAGCCAGGTTCAGGGGACTTGAACGCACAGACCTGCCTCATGCCATCTCAGACCATTGGTCTGTGTAGTTCAGTGTTACTGACTGAGTGGCATTGGCTCTCCAGGGACTCTGGTAGAGAATGGCCTTTGCCAGGCCCTCTGAAGGAAGATGCTTGTGGTTGAACCTGAGAACTTCTCTGTGCAAAGCGGGTGCTCTGTCACCGGGCTATGACTAAAAACTAATCTAGGAAATGTAAAGTGTGAAGATGTGCTTCACCGACTATATTTTATATATATGGAGAGCCAGTTTGGTGTCGTGGT
>NW_015284605.1:0-326 GCF_001447785.1 Gekko japonicus | reverse complement strand
CTGGCTCTCTAATGTTGTAATGTTATACGAAACTGCTCAGGAAGGTATGAAGTATAGAGTCATCAACACACTCACGACACTCAGCTCTATTTCTCTTCATCAGGTGATACAGGGGACCCAATGGCCTACATCCCACCACTCCAACGAACAAAGTTTGAAGCCCTCCTCCACTTAAGGAGATTTTCTCCAACGGTAGTGGCCCTTCCTTTGATAGAAGAGGCACTTGAATGGGAGGAAGACTCCTTTGACTGAAGGAAGGAAGGATACTGTCCACTGTCTGGAATCGGTGGTTGGCTCTTTGAACTAAACTTGAAGTTCAAGCCAGA
>NW_015284604.1:0-326 GCF_001447785.1 Gekko japonicus | reverse complement strand
GGCACTTCTGTTGATATAAGTCCAAGAGAACTGCCCCCACTCAACCTGTCCTTGGTGAGTGATAAGCCACGTGAGTGGGTCTGTTTTCTTTTAAGCAAAAGAGAAGTTTAAAAGGGACATGTTTTGGACAACATGTACCCAATATACGTGCATTAAACCACTTTGCAGAACTGAGAAGAGACACGCTTATTCGTTTACAGAATGACTGGCTTCATTACTTCAGAGCAGGTACTTTTTGAAATGCAGGTGATAGAATTTATTCAGTCATAGTACTGATTCCAACAACTGCTAACACTATGTTGTTCAGTCGCACTGTCGAGTCCGAC
>NW_015284603.1:0-326 GCF_001447785.1 Gekko japonicus | reverse complement strand
TTTCCCAACCTGGATCTGGCAACCCCATGTGACCTTAGATCAGGCACCAAGTCCAGTTCCAACGTGCTCCCATTTAGAATTCTCCCAGGAGACTCAGAGATCTGCAAAGTGTGGCACAGCCAAGAACAAGAAATTGCTGTAGAACAAATTCAGAGTCCCAGTGTTCTCCTGCTTCAGACCAACAGGGCCGACTACCAAGAAACTGTGGTTTTAACGACATCAAGACTCACAACTTCTGGGTACAAACTCTGGTTGCCATTCTGCCAAGAGGGAGTCAGTCGTCAAACCATTGTACATGTCTGATCTCGTGTAATGATTCCCATCCC
>NW_015284602.1:0-326 GCF_001447785.1 Gekko japonicus | reverse complement strand
CGCCCCCCCCCTTGACATGGCTCTTCTGCCCCTTGTGGTTCCAGAATGCTCTGCCCAGTGACGACGACGACAAAGACCCCAACGACCCCTACAAAGCGCTGGACATTGACCTGGACAAGTAAGTGCCCAGCTCTGCTGTCTTCTCGTAACTGGACAGTCGAGTCAGAAAAGACGGGGGGTCCTCTGTCTCTTCTCCTGCTTCCTCCGCGTGGGAAGGAGACTTGAGCCCCCCTCGCCCTGCAGTTCATTGCTAGCTTTTGACTTCCGCCAATAATTTCGTGTCACAGCAGGAGAAACGGAAGATCTTCGACGTGGTCTCTGTGCTT
>NW_015284601.1:0-326 GCF_001447785.1 Gekko japonicus | reverse complement strand
TAAAGGACTGTCAGTTTTGACAGAGCGCACAGGTGAACAGTTTGAAATTCTACTAAAACTGCCTTTTGGCGCTTATTGTGCTGATGTTCCATGCTCCTTTGCAGTTCGCTATGGATTCAAAATGATCAAGCTTATGCAGAGAACAACTGCCTATTCCACAGACAATTAGAGCCAAGTAAGAGACCGTGTGTTTTTTCTTACCAATTTGCAGTGGAATTCTCATATCAGTGTTAAGTCTAAATATGGGAGTGGAGACTCAGAAACCTATTATTGCACTAGGCCTCAGTGAAGTGTGAACTGCCGTATTTAGTTACAAAAACATTTGT
>NW_015284600.1:0-326 GCF_001447785.1 Gekko japonicus | reverse complement strand
TCTTTAATGGAGGGTTGACGTGTCAAAATGGGCAGTTTAAGCATAGAGGCAACAACAGCACCTGCTAATTGCTTGCCAACCAAACTGGTATTAAAGGAAAACAGTTAGCAACACTGACATGGGTTCATGAAAGATGTAAATTAAGTTAATGTTATCCCCATATTACAGATGTGAGTGTGAGAGGTAGTGGCTTGTCCAAGCAAGAGCAACCTGATGTTTCACATGGTCTGAGGTGAGCATGATGTCAGACCAAGGCAAACCTCAACATATCCTGAGTTAGGGCAACTGTTGAGGCCCAGGAATTCTGGCAGGGTTCTGCTGGGCAT
>NW_015284599.1:0-326 GCF_001447785.1 Gekko japonicus | reverse complement strand
AAGGGTGAACATCCTTCAGCAGAGCACAGTCTGCACTACAGCATTCCCCACTCAGGGAACCAGCACAATGTGTAGCTTCAAGTTGCTCAGTCTTTCTGCCAGTGCAAATTGTGCTTGAAAAAGATGACCAGCATCTCCCTATCTTCCCCTTCCCATACCAGACACACACCCCTTACTGTGCTGGCAAGACCCCCGACCGGTTTAAAAGCAACTCGTGGCAACAAGTCCTCCCGGCCCCCAACACACATAAAGTAACCTACTCCTTCCTCCTGCGTCCCACGAAAGGCTGTTCTGGGTAGCCTAAAAGTAGGGCTACCCGGGAAGCT
>NW_015284598.1:0-326 GCF_001447785.1 Gekko japonicus | reverse complement strand
CAATACCTGTGGGCATAGGCTCTGCTCAAGATTGCACTGTTAGTCACATAGAAGAGTTGCCCACAGTGGGCCTCCCTTGACAGGGACTTTGATAAAGAGAGAGTCACAACAAAAGGCCCTGTTCCTATGCTATTGGGCAATCCCTGCATGCAAATGTATGCAAGATGCTGCTGGGGAGCGGGGGGAAAGGTAGCACCCCCATGTTCAGTGATTCCAACTTAACACTAAAGGAAAATCCCTATCCAGTGACCTATGAGCACAGCAGCAGACTGCTCTAGTTCTGAGGGGACCTTCACATTTCTTCAGCTGAAGCATTTCATTTCCCC
>NW_015284597.1:0-326 GCF_001447785.1 Gekko japonicus | reverse complement strand
GCCCCCGCTCGTGCCCAACGCTGGGGCCGGCACACGGCCGCAAGGACGCCAACCAAGCAGGCGGCCTGTGGCTGGGAAGGGGCGGGCACTGGAGGGGCGGGACGGCGTTCTCCCCTTTGTATGGGGGCGGAGCTGAGGTGCGGGGGTTGATGGGAGAGGAGGTGAGAATAAAGCTGCGAGTGGAGCAAGCCGGGGAGGAGACCCTGGACTGGCTAAAGGAGTGGAAGGATTGGCACCCAGAGAGAAAGGAACCTTAACCGCCTCCTGCCAGTACCAGGCAGACTACAAGGGAGTGGAGTAACTCCCTGCTGAGTCTGGATCTGAGG
>NW_015284596.1:0-326 GCF_001447785.1 Gekko japonicus | reverse complement strand
TTTTTTTTCCTTTACAAAAAAAGTATTATTTTTCCTGACTTCCATGAGTACAAATGGCTGAGCAGATTGAAGAAGCTGCCATCTTATCCCCCTGAGTTTGACTGACTTGTGATTAGCTGGCAGTGGAGGCCATTTTAAGTATTGCTGTAGGCAATGCTGAGATGCCAGAAGGCACGAGATGGATGTGAAGTGCAACAGAGGCTGTCAGGGTCACATGAGCAGCACTTAGTTAGTGCTTTGAAATAAGTGAAATGGAAGGTATCTTGCTGGGCAATGCTAGTTAATGTAAGTGCGCCACTGAAGTGAATTTTCATTACTGTTTAATA
>NW_015284595.1:0-326 GCF_001447785.1 Gekko japonicus | reverse complement strand
GAGCTGGCATATTAAAATGGTGATTAAAGAAACAGTATAAAGATGAACAGAACTGTTAAAAGCCTGGAGAAGTAAGAAATAAAGTCTTAAGTGGGCTGTGCAGCTCTAAGAGGCACATATCCTAGAGCACAACCATCCTCTGCCATCCGTGGAGGGAGGGGGGGGAGTTTCTGTCTGGCAGACTGTAAATAGTTTGAGGGCCTTGGAAAAGCCTTGCTGGTGGAAAAACCGGTTGGCAGGGTTGCTCAGAACAGTTTTCTTTCCGCTGATTTATGCCCTGAGGTGTGTTTTCTTAGGGACTCATCTGACCCAGCTGCACTGATCTG
>NW_015284594.1:0-326 GCF_001447785.1 Gekko japonicus | reverse complement strand
TGGTAAGTCCCCCCTGCCAGCCAGCTGATTAGCAGCTGGGCATAAGTCCTGGTGGCGGGGACCCCTACTTTCACTAGGGGGTCTGGCAATCCTACCCATGTTTCACCCCCCCCCCCCCTTAAAAGCTGCTTGTCAGTTCAGACTCCCTCAAAAGCAAGCCATGCAGCACGTCCGGAAGATCTTCAAGGAGGTGGACCTCCCTCACCTCTTCAGGGGGCCCGTTCCATTGAGCTGGAGCCACAACAGAAAGGGTCCATGCCAGATAGACCCCCCTTAAGCGATGGGATAGCCAGCAGATGGCTGCCTGAGACCTATAGAAGGAGACA
>NW_015284593.1:0-326 GCF_001447785.1 Gekko japonicus | reverse complement strand
CTGTGCCCAACCACACCACTAAGCAAAGTTTGAGGCTTAAGAAGCCTTCCATCCTCAGCAGCTCTTCAACAGAACTTCAGCAGAAAGTCTGTACAACCTGAGGTAGAATACCACCCAGTGGCTTTTTAAAAATGTTAAAATTAAAATTCCAGTAGCTAAGGGCTGGCTCCAAAGCAACGTGAATGGAATGACGGAAGTGTAAATGGGCCTTCTTTGTCCCTTGTTCCTGACGCAATGCACCGAATCCTCAAAAATCTGCCCCAAACAGCACAGTGGGCAAAGTGGGGGTGCGCAGTGGGAGGAGAAAACTGGCAAATATCCCCCCC
>NW_015284592.1:0-326 GCF_001447785.1 Gekko japonicus | reverse complement strand
CACAATTTTCTCTGTTCTTGGCCTACCTTGCAAGGTAGTTGTAAAAACAATGGCTATCTTCCGAGGCTAGTAAGATGCTGGGAACAAGCTAGCAGGCTGTGAACTAACTCCCAGCTAAGGAGAATCAAGCCAATTGTCATGCAGATGGGCTCTGCCAGTGTAAGATCATGACGTAAGAATCACACCCATACCAGAAAGGAAGGGGGAACAAAGAATAGCTAGACCACCTTCTCCTGTGAAATAGGAAGATACAAACGGTTATCCCAACTGAAGTGGGGCATCCTATATATATAATTTCCTTATGTACTGGCCATTTCTAACTCTCC
>NW_015284591.1:0-326 GCF_001447785.1 Gekko japonicus | reverse complement strand
AGAGAAGCACTGGTGGGTGGGAAATGAACCATCCTGATGGATCCTGGGGCACCCAGTGCTTGGCACAACATGCCCAAGGAGGAGGGTCGGGAGGACATAATAGTCTCTGCACTTAGGCGGGGCCCACCATTGCTTTGGAGAGCAATTTGGTGCCCACTATTTACCCGGTGCATGAAGAACAGAGATCTGCTAACCTGGGTGGGTGGGTGGAGATGCAGTGGAGGCGAAAGCTCACAAGACTTTGGTTTTACCTCATCATCCATATAATATCGGGAGCTTTAAATAAAGAAAGAGGACACCAAGGTGCAGGGAAGAAGAAGAAGAAG
>NW_015284590.1:0-326 GCF_001447785.1 Gekko japonicus | reverse complement strand
ATCATTAAAGAAAAAGATAAAAGGAAGTCAGGTCCTATAAAAAACTTTTTTTGATATAGCAGAAGAATACAGCTTAATAGATATATGGAGAATCAGAAATATGTAGTGAAAAGATTTCACTTATTACTCTGCTAGGCATAACTCCTGGTCGAGGCTTGATATGGCATGGACATCTGCTAACTGGATATATGAGGTTTTGGATGCAGAAATACTACCAAAAACTTTTGCTGATCATAACCCACTACTACTTTTACTCCGAGAAATAAGGAAGAAAACCTGATGGAAAATGAACTTGGGTCTATTAAGAGATGCTGAGTTCATAAAAA
>NW_015284589.1:0-326 GCF_001447785.1 Gekko japonicus | reverse complement strand
CTCTGAGACTCCAAGCGAAAGGCGGGGTAAAAATCCAATCTCTAACATGTTCCCCCCCCCCAATGCTTCTGGAATAAGAGTAAGGTTTCCTCCTCCCAGCTGAGAGTAATTAAGTGGTTCAGTTTGCGGTGCAGGAGGATACCCCTTCTGGCTTGAGTAAATGTTATCCTTCCTGCTCGGACAGTACAAACAGGGCGTGGACCATCGCCCTGGGATTCTACAGCAGAGCAAAGGGTGACAGTTTTCCTGTCCAGTTGATCGATACAGAGAAGGCGCTTTCTCTTGACAGTGACGGACGCCAGGGCTATTTTGGGGCCGGAACGCAC
>NW_015284588.1:0-326 GCF_001447785.1 Gekko japonicus | reverse complement strand
AAGACAAGGACTAACTGCATTCAGGAACAGTATCACTTTTCAGTGTCTAGACCTTTTTATTAGAATCATAGAATTACATTGCAGATACTCCTCTTATATCTCTGCTCTGGAAAGTGCTAGAAACTTACTTTTAAAAAAGAAAGCTGGGAATTCACAGGGATTAGTGAACTGTGGCAATTGATTGCTATGATGTTAGTGTACATGTTCACAGTAGCAATTACAGCCCTCCTCCGTAGCACTCCAGTGACACAGTGGGGGAAATGGTGGTTGTGAAGGAAGGACATTTAAACAATTGTCTGCTGAGCAAAGCAAGTCACACAGCAAGT
>NW_015284587.1:0-326 GCF_001447785.1 Gekko japonicus | reverse complement strand
ATGGTGAAGGGTCGTCTGTACAAGAAGTCATGGAACTTCTTGATGCCCGTGATGATTGCCAGACCCTCGCGATTGATCTGAGTGTAGTTCCACTCTGCAGCTGACAAGGTCCTTGAGTAATAGTCCACAGGAACCTCCCGGTTGTTGGGGAGGACATGACCCGGCACCTTGCCCACGTCATAGGGAGAAGCATCGCAGGCCAGAACCACCGGCAGGGCTTTGTCAAAATGAACCAACACATCACTGGAAATCAAGAGTGCCTTGACCCCTGGGAATACCACGGCCTCCTGTGGGCTGCAGGACCAAGGCACCTTTTTGTCCAACAA
>NW_015284586.1:0-326 GCF_001447785.1 Gekko japonicus | reverse complement strand
ATAGCTTAAAGGGAAAAAAGGGGACAAGTCTCATTTAAGATGGCCATTAGCGAGAGCATAAGATAGAAGTAATTATTGAGATGGGTTAAAGAAGCAAACGGAATAGTCAAAATATTGAAAACTAAATATTTAAAATACAATTATCTTACTGTTGTGTTTGTTTCCTTTTTTTCTCTCCCCTGTTTTGGAGTGGTGAACTCTGGAGTTTGGCATTTTGGTGAAAGCCGCGGCTCAAGGGGGAAGGTTGGGAGGATCTGTGGCCACGCACTATGACTGCACAGCAGAGAGACCAACAGAGACAAGAAGCAGAGGGATGCAGGACCCAG
>NW_015284585.1:0-326 GCF_001447785.1 Gekko japonicus | reverse complement strand
AGGGTTGTTGTGAAGATAAAACAAAGGAGGAGTGAACTGTATGTACCAACCTGAGCTGCCTGGAGGAAGGGTAGGATAAGAATGTGCTAGACAGATCAGAACTAGCAGCTCATACATTGCATTGCCAGGGGGATTCTGGGACGTGCACTAACATAAGTTCTGGATTGGTCCTGTAAGTGGACTCTGTTCTGTTTGTGTGACAGTTGTTGCCAAATTATGTGCTCTAAGACAACCTCAGCCTCTCTGTGGGAATTCCTGAGAGCAAAGTTCTTGCCCACAAGAAGACTGCACGACTCACTGCACCACTAGCCTTTTCCTGCACCTTA
>NW_015284584.1:0-326 GCF_001447785.1 Gekko japonicus | reverse complement strand
GTGTTTCTAAAAAACGAAAATACAGCCAGTCGCCTGACGGAGGAGACAAGCCGCCTTCCTATCCCGGTCCATCCTGCTTCCTCTTCCGAGATGTTCACCCTCCATCTAAACTTTCCACATCCTTATGGCCTGCACATGTGCCACCGCTCACTCCCATTTGCCACTGCCGGCCAGGGCAGCTTTCACACATCAACCAGCCATTCAAGCCCCTTAAAACTTGCACCCCTCAAATACTAAAATCCAGAATGCGGCGCCGTCTGTCAACAGGCGCACACATGTGCTTGTGTGGTTTTACATCTCACAATGCGAGACAGTCCCCTCGAATG
>NW_015284583.1:0-326 GCF_001447785.1 Gekko japonicus | reverse complement strand
ATAAGGAACGGCACACTTTCGATCACTTTCTGGCCACGTGGCACCTGTGGTTGCAAATTTGGGGGAACAAAAGGCAAGCGAAGCGAGACTCTCCCACAAGAATGATTCCTTGAAATCGAAAGGGAGTTGGGAATGCCGCTGGCGGGGTCCTTTCAGAGCAGGGACTTCCTCCTCCCTTTTAGGTATGCCGCTTCCTCCCCTACTTTTATGTTGGGGAGAAAACCGCACTGGGAAGAGCAGCTGTGAGGACACTCGGTTGGGCTCCTGCCCACAGGACTTTTTGGCAGGGGAGTCCAGGTTCGCTGGCTGCATCTCCAAGAAGCCAA
>NW_015284582.1:0-326 GCF_001447785.1 Gekko japonicus | reverse complement strand
TAGCCACTGCCAGCGCCAATACCGTGCTCCAAATGACCGCTACCCCCTATGGCCTTAAAAACCGCGCCTGCGACCGATGGCAGACAGGCCACCTGAGCAACAGGCCACCCCACTTTGCTCCAAACCACCAGTTCAACGAGCCAGCGACAACGCCTTGCTCCTCCTCGCCGCCAAAGCTCAGTCTCTGCAGCTGATCCGCCCCGCCTCAATCTCGTGCTGCTGCCAGCCGCCGCCGATCTCCTCCACTCCAGGCAGCCGCTCACACTTCGTGCCACTCCTATTAAACGCTGCCAGCCAGCGGGACTACCCCTGCAGCCTCCCAGCCG
>NW_015284581.1:0-326 GCF_001447785.1 Gekko japonicus | reverse complement strand
TTTTGCTCACCAGACTCCACATCTTGGAGGGAGCATTGGTTATGGGCAGGGACATGTGAGGGCCACAATGTCAGTTGTAATGCTATATTGTTTCCAGTTAAAGCCCCGGTAGTGAGATGGGGTAGCTCTAGGAATCGCCAGAAACTTGAACCATAGAGTTTTGGGTAATTCCTAGAGTTACATGTGCAAAGCATTGCAGGAATAATAATTTATGTTATATATACAGAAATACAGAGAATACATTAATATAGATAGAAAAAATATCCAATTCAAGACACACTTACTCAAGAGAAGCATATGCAAAGCTTCGACCCATGCAAAAACTT
>NW_015284580.1:0-326 GCF_001447785.1 Gekko japonicus | reverse complement strand
ACTGGATGTGCAAATTCATGCTTGATGGCCAGCAGTGGTTCCAGTCAGGAAATTAGCAAGAATGGGGCTCTCATTATGGTGTGAAGCATTATGTCACATTGCATTTCACAGAAATGAACCATTCAATCCACGGCCAGTGAAAGCAGCCAAGCAAGAGGGCCAGAAGGGTGGCCCTGCAGAGCATTAGATAGGACCACTTGTGAAGATACAATTTCCATCCCCTGTATATGGCTGGCCAAGAGCATGTTGTGATAAAAGTTTGAGGGGGAGAGCATCCTGCCTTTTTGCCCCACCTTCACAGTGTCCCCCTCTCCCCCATTACGTTC
>NW_015284579.1:0-326 GCF_001447785.1 Gekko japonicus | reverse complement strand
TCCCTCCCACTTCATACTGCCAGTCTGTCATCAGCCTATGCATTTCTGAGTCATGTGTGAGAGGAGGAGCATGAAGGAGAGAAGATGTGGGCCCAAGAATCCTCCAGACTGGTTCCCATAGTGGCAAGTGAGATTTTGTTGTTGAACCAGGCAACAGAAAGGCTAGGCAATGAAAATCAGACCCATCTTTCCAAGCTTCCTTAAACTCTAATTCTCTTAAACGTCAATATTAGGTCTTAATGCATGGGAAGAACAGTGTCTCATGTCACTGGCTCAGGCACAAAAATTATACTGCCATTTAGGAGTTAATGGAAATGATGGTGTCC
>NW_015284578.1:0-326 GCF_001447785.1 Gekko japonicus | reverse complement strand
TGCTACAATGAGCACAGGACGGCATCCACCCTCCAATAACTGATGGTGGCATTAGGGAGGCTACACAAAAGCCCAGATGGTACTTCACTATTGCACGTCCACACCAGTCCTCTCCAGGAAAGCTTTTTACAAGTTGTTTCACAGGATGTTTAGGAGGACATTTTTGTAGTTTAATGGATCTGCTTCAGTGCTGCGGTTAATAGATCCGCTCAGGAGGTGACTTTTATTGGAAATAAAGTTTTTCCTTCGCTAAATGTCTTGTGGCCTTAAACAGGTATGTTTCCTTGTGTTTTGTCATGTTCTACAATCCCAGCCCAACTGCATTA
>NW_015284577.1:0-326 GCF_001447785.1 Gekko japonicus | reverse complement strand
ATTTATATGAAGGTGGGCTGAGGTATGCCTGTTCTCTGCCCAGTGCACAGTGGAGTGTTTTTCTTCTTGGCAACCAGGAGAACATACATTTCATCACCCCTTCCATATCACATCTATCCAGTTGATCAAGTACATATCAGATTTTTAACGTTATCTTTTTGGTGCAATGGCAGGGCTGCTTCAGAAAGTTATGGTCTGCTCGTGAAGGCAATGGTCTTCTTGCAGTGCTTCCAATGAGCAGTGCTCCGCAGGGGGATTGTAATGCTTAACAAATTAATTTTTATGTAGTAAAAAGTGTCCATTGGTCCAAAGCAAAATCCAAAAAC
>NW_015284576.1:0-326 GCF_001447785.1 Gekko japonicus | reverse complement strand
AAGCTGCTTTGGTCCCCACTGTGAAGAAACATGTAAACATGCCTTTTCTCTCTGACTTACCTTCCCCAGTTGCCCTTCCGCTGTGGGGCATCTAAGGAAGGCAGAGAGGGAAGGCATTTAAACATGCCTTTTCTGCGCCTTACCTTCCCCAGCCACTCCACCATAGTGGGGCAGGAAGGGAAGGCAGAGATTGAAGGCATCCTAAAGTGCCTTTCTTTCCTTCCCCAAGCTGTGGTGGGGTGGCTGCAGAAGGCCCCCTCTGCCTTACCTTCCCCAGCCACCCCACTTCAGCGGGGCAGGAAGGGAAGGCAGAGCATGAAGGCATG
>NW_015284575.1:0-326 GCF_001447785.1 Gekko japonicus | reverse complement strand
TCCTGCATCTCCTGCACTGAACTGTGACTGGGGAAAGAGGAAGGAGCTCTTCCTCTCATTCTCCTCTGCTACTACAAGTGGGCCCAGGGGAAATCTTTGGGCTCCAGGAGATAACCGACTTTGCTGCCCTTTGCCACCAGCTGTGGTCACGCGAGAGGTAGACTCTGCCTTTCATTTCAGTTTCATTGTAGATTTTATGTTTATGGTCCAGGTGCAGGACACCATCTTATGAGATCTACCCTTTTCCAGTTACTGGTGTCAGTTCAGTGAAATCCTGATTGTAGATAACCAAGGTAGAGAGAGGAAATCGGACACTAGATCTTTAT
>NW_015284574.1:0-326 GCF_001447785.1 Gekko japonicus | reverse complement strand
CTTTTTCTATGAAATGACCCCTGAGACCAGGGATTGAGTACCATAACAAAATGGTGTCTGTGGGGGGCCGTGTCCAATCACTGAATGGTGGAGGGTTCCACAATGGAGGCAGCTCTCTCCAAATTTGCTCTCCCTGTCAACACAGAGGGAATGCCCCATAGGCTCTTCTGAAGCATCTCCTACCGCAGTGAAGTGGAGGCAAGTCAGAATGGGGTCTTCGCTTTAGGGAAGAGATGCTCTGGGGAAGAAACAAATAGGCACCAAGACATACAACAGTGGGTGCCCTGGTGTCCCTGAGCACCACGTTAGTGACCATTGTGACAGAC
>NW_015284573.1:0-326 GCF_001447785.1 Gekko japonicus | reverse complement strand
GGGAAACCAAACCTGGTTCTTCAGATTGGAGTCTGCCACCTTTTAACTACTACACGCAGGTGGAACACCACCAGCAACATTACCACTACCCAAACAACCTGAAGTACCTATGTGGGATTCTCTACATTTTGTGCTCTGTTCAATTGAGATGCTGGCTCCTACACATGTTGTGTTCGCCCACACACTCTTGTGCAACAGGTCTCTGGCATGCAGACGATGCATGCAGAGGTGCCAATGGCCCAGTTTAAAACCACCAAGCACTGGAAACCCCGCACGAGTAATGTTTTCGGGAAGGTTTTCTCTTCATCTTTTTGGTGTTGCTCTTA
>NW_015284572.1:0-326 GCF_001447785.1 Gekko japonicus | reverse complement strand
TCTTATTTTTGGGGAAACAGGGTACATACTAACGTACAAACAGAGGCTGCAGTGGCAGGTGAGATGTTTTGAAATGAACAACCATGTTCGGCCTTGGGTCAAAAGGCTGCACACGTACTCTCGGCGATCCCAGGCGGCCTCCAGAAGAGACCAGAACCAAAGTGGATCGGAAGGTTGGTTAGTCCTGATCCTCTCCCGGAAGTGTCAACAGATGGAGAGGGGTGAACAGGATGGTCCACATTCCTGGCAGGTTAATGATTGGAGGGGAGGGGGGGGAAAGGAAGAGGCTCCGATGCTCAGCAAGCCAAGAAAGGCAGGAAGGGATG
>NW_015284571.1:0-326 GCF_001447785.1 Gekko japonicus | reverse complement strand
GAGAGAGAGAGAGAGAGAGAATAGTGTGAGTAATTCAGAAGCCAAGAAACTGCTTCCCATTAAATAAAGAGGTATTTTATTTACATCACTTCAGTCAATTGGGGTTGCTCAAACTGCTTCAGAGCCTCTCCTGGCAAACTCAGCATTCAAACCAGCAAATCACAGCAAGGCTGCTGGAGAGGACAAATTCTTGTCCCCTTTCTAGAGTATCTCCAGTTGTTAATTTACTACAGGATTTTGACTGGAAAAAAGCAATGTAGAACCCTTTTAATCATAAACTAAGAGATCGGAGGTAGGCTGTAGGATTGCACATTCCTTCCTCATTT
>NW_015284570.1:0-326 GCF_001447785.1 Gekko japonicus | reverse complement strand
AAATTAATTGCTGGGTTTTAATATTTTAATGGCTGGCGTTTTTATTTTTAAATTGTTAAAACTTCATTTTTATTGAATTATGATTTTAATATGGGACTAGGCACCCGAGAAATCAGTTCTCTGATTGAGGGAGGGGGATAGAAATGTTTCAAAAAAGCAAACGAACAATAGAAACAATATATCCTCTGGTCAACTCACACAACGATGTCTTGTGGCCAAAGTAAAAATTCCATGCAAACACCTGCAATGAAAGGATGTCTTTTTACAGAGAAAAGTGGGTTCAGGAGGAAGCATCATAATGAGGGCTAGTTACAGAACAATCCAAA
>NW_015284569.1:0-326 GCF_001447785.1 Gekko japonicus | reverse complement strand
CAAACCCAGTTCTCCAGATTAGAATCGGCCGCTCTGAACCACTACACCACGCTGGCCACAGGTGGCGCGGCGGAGAGCCGGATTTGGCTTCTGAGCCACAGAGTATCACCGACCTACGCTAATTGGACTTCTAAACCAACAGTGTTAAAAGGAATTCAGCGCTGTAACACACCAAAATCTTGTTCTGACACAAGCGCACCACCAGGGTTAGAGAATTAACCTTGCTATTTTCAACCTTGTCTAAATTAACGATCACTTGAAATTATTCTTGTGCATAAGCAGCGATTAATTTTGCAAATTCCTTCCCATGTTGCCCTTTCGGATCC
>NW_015284568.1:0-326 GCF_001447785.1 Gekko japonicus | reverse complement strand
TCTTGCATCAAAACTGTTTTTGGCGCAAATTTGTCAGTGGGGCGCATGCAGGGCGTGTGTAGATCAGCGCCGGGGTTTTTGCACTGACCTCCTTTCAGTTCCCTGCTGCGATTAGCAAGCAGCATGCTGGCAAGTGAGGGGTGAACCGACGCATGAGGCTTTTACTTGCCGCCCCCCCTCCCTCCGTCGACGCCTTCTCCAGCTGTGAGCTGTGGAGGAGTTGATCAGATTTGACTTTCCAGTCTAACATGGCTGTAAATTAATTTCTCAGGCCTGCCCTTCTTGATCTGAATTTGGCATTGCCTCCTCATTGGCTCTCTTCCCCC
>NW_015284567.1:0-326 GCF_001447785.1 Gekko japonicus | reverse complement strand
ACTTAGCGTGTGTGGCAGCAGCCATAGAAGTTTAATAGGCATCTTAAAAAAGTATCTAAGAAGACTGTATGTAGTGCATATGTTGGGATGGGAGAGAATGAAATACATCATGTCAGGGAGTGAATGTATTCAATTTATTATCTACAATGAATTCCCACAATATGTTGATAAATATATGTTTTGCATTAAGTGAGCCTGCATCCCTCGTGCAAGGACTGCATGACAAGGGCTCATTTTACCTTGTGTTTGGTGCTGACCCTCTCTAGACTGCATTGAAGTTCTCCATTAGTCAGTTTGGCCTGTAGTGGTTAAGTGCGTGGACTCTA
>NW_015284566.1:0-326 GCF_001447785.1 Gekko japonicus | reverse complement strand
CTTAACCACTACATCAAACTGGTTCTCAGTGGTCACTAGAAAGGCAGGATTAGAACAAAGGCTTATGACTGACGTTTCCCCTGGCCTTTTACTGTCTTCCTTTTGTTATGTATTTTGTTTTTGCAGCCGTCTGGAAAGTTGCCCGATCCACCTGTCTCTGCCGCTCCTTCTCCAAAGTCGAGCCCAGACCCGGTGACTCTCCTCGACACCCGAGCCCCATTGGCTTCTGATCGTTTGGGCTAGTAATGTATAACCAGGCGCAGGGTTGTCGGCGGAAGGTCGCTGTCATCTCTGGTGGGGTGTTCTTAGAAGCAGCGCCCCCCCCC
>NW_015284565.1:0-326 GCF_001447785.1 Gekko japonicus | reverse complement strand
TTCTATCTTGCAGGACTCATGGAGGCTTACAATGTAAATAAAACAACGATTATAAAAGAGACATAAAAGGGCACAGTGTAAAATCTCAATAAGGATTGTCAATCAATACAAACTGAGTCAAAGGCACTCCTGAACGAAACTGTCTTCGACTGCCTCTTGAAGACCGAAAGTGAGGGGGCCAGGTGCACGTCCCTGGACAGGTTGGTCCATCATCATCTCCAGTTGAAAAACCAAGGATCAGGGCATAGATGAGGTGAATGCCTCCTGCCTGAGATCTCAGAGAGATGCTGCCAGTCAGAGGAAGGGAACTGAAAAGTCAGTCAGAC
>NW_015284564.1:0-326 GCF_001447785.1 Gekko japonicus | reverse complement strand
GCCTTGGACCCTCGTATCTGCGAGACCACAGTGGGTTAAAAAAGCCACAAGAAATCACCACAAGAATTCTTGATGTGGATTCCTGAGGCTGCAAGTTAACAACTCAGCATACAAGATGCATGTGGTAACCTTTCCAAATGAATAAATGTACCCCGTGAAATAGAAGTCTCCCTGGATGGCTATATTGTCTAGACCAAGCCCTAAGATAGACAAGTTTGCAGGTGGTAACAAAGTATTCAGAATGGTGAAATACAACACAGATAGCGATTAACTCCAGAATGATCAACTACTAGATGCAATTACTAGTACTTTTAATAATGATAATA
>NW_015284563.1:0-326 GCF_001447785.1 Gekko japonicus | reverse complement strand
CCCAACCTACCTCACAGGGTTGTTGTGAATCCAAAATGGAGGGGAAGAGAGCTATGGCTGTCTCTGTCTGGGCCCGAAGCCCAACAAAGCTTTGGCAGTTTCTGGGATTTTGGTGCAAAGAGAAAAGCCGAATGACTGGCCGAACAAAAAGGTGAGGCCTTTTATTCAGCGATCTGAAAAAACTGCTCCCCCCCCACCAGGTGATTAGGTTTTTTAAAAATTGTGTGTCTGTGTTTGAATAGAGATGCACACGCACGAACATGGTGCCCTGTTCCCCGATCCCCTTAGGCTAAGCAGCCGCCGCTGCTGAATTTCAGATAAGGAAA
>NW_015284562.1:0-326 GCF_001447785.1 Gekko japonicus | reverse complement strand
CTCCTCCTCCTCCTTTTCATCTCCTTTACCCTCTGCTGTACACATGCTGTTATTAAACTAGGGAACAGCTATCTCAGACTCTTTTATGTCTCTTAGTTTTATCCGGCAAACTACATTTCAGATTGGGAATAACAAAGCTAAAATTCTTTTGAGGAAGAGATTTAAGAAATGAGAGACCAACTCAGGTTGTTGGAAGGAAAACAAAGAAAAGATTCTGCATGGGAATTTCTACAGATTTCTAGTTGTAATGTGCCCCAATTTAAAGCCCCAGTAGGCCGTGGTGTATATTAGGGCGTTCCTTTTTTTTTGCCCCCCAAAGGGGATTT
>NW_015284561.1:0-326 GCF_001447785.1 Gekko japonicus | reverse complement strand
ACCGTGGCACACTAGTCTAGGACAACGGGAAATCTAAACTGTCGGCATTCAGATAGTTTCTCTCTCTTTTGGAATGGAACACTAGTTTTGGTTTAAAAAGCAGTCTACAATTATAGTCAGAAAGAGTGATGAAGAATTCTCCCAACCCTTTAAAAATGTATTTGATCATAATCCATTTAAAGCAAAGCAATTATGGATTTCTGTCAGAAACAACCCTGCTGCTGAAATCCAATTATTTTAAAAGTGGTGGGATTGGAGCAGGCCTTCCCTTACAGTTGCCAGCTTCCAAAGGCTGTTGTGAGCGCCAAACCTTTAAAAACGGGGAG
>NW_015284560.1:0-326 GCF_001447785.1 Gekko japonicus | reverse complement strand
CGAGGACGGTCCCATCAAAGTTGGAGCGGAGTTGAGGTACAGGTAGAGGCATGGCACCTTCGAACCGCTGGACAATGAAGGGAGAAATAGAGACAGGTGTCCTCTGTGTACAGAGGACACTACCCCGTATCTAGGGATCACCTGGATGATTCTGAGGAACTCGCAGGATAACTTTTAGGGAGGGGGAGGGACAAGAGACACCCCCCAGCATTGTCTCCTGGAGCTGACTTTCCAAGAAGGATCAAAACCAGCACAAAGCCAGGCCCCCATTCCCATCCGGAGAATCGAAGTGGTCGAAACCTGATCGGAAGCCTGGTGGAAAGGGA
>NW_015284559.1:0-326 GCF_001447785.1 Gekko japonicus | reverse complement strand
CAACCCCGAGCTGGCGCGGAGACGTGGCCGGAGGCGCGGTCGGGGGCGCGGCTGACATTTAGTCCTCTGGGGCGGTTGGAGTGGAAGCTTACCGGGCGCGGGCTCTGCGGGCTCTGCGGGCTCTACGTCGGCTTCGCTGGGCCCCGGGGGTGCCGGTCGGAGCGGAGGCTTGCCGGGCCGAGCTCAGCGCCGGCTTTGCTGAGCCCCTTGTCGGCCTCGCGCGCCGAGCTCGTGAGCCGGCGCGGGGGTGTGGCCATCGACGGTGGTGCTCCGGACGGCCGGGGGCCCGGGGTGACGGAGGGAAGCGCCCTGAGACGGCCGGTGGG
>NW_015284558.1:0-326 GCF_001447785.1 Gekko japonicus | reverse complement strand
GTCATGTGGTAAGGGAGGTAGCGGAACCCAAGGGAGGGGGGGAGAGAGAAAAGACATGTGTGCTCTGGGCAGAGACAGACAGCTGGATGTTGGGTGGCTTTAAAAAACAAGCTGCCTGCCGCCACCCTGCGAGTCAATTTCTGCCATTTAAAACTCTGCAACGGGGCATTCTGCGACCAAAGCCCAATTCTGCATGCTTATCTATTTTCCAACATTCATTCCGCTGATGGTGGAGGTTATAGAAACTGGGACTAGCTCCAAGCTCTGGTGCCCCACAAACTCACTCAGTAAGAGAAGAAGAACAAGAGGAGAAGAAGAGATTGGAT
>NW_015284557.1:0-326 GCF_001447785.1 Gekko japonicus | reverse complement strand
CCCTAGAACATTGGTCTTCAACTCTTCCAGGACTCACCTTTAATGCCTAGGCAGCAGCTTTGGACCCCAAACGCTGCTAAGGACATGACATCAGACATAAACAATAGGAAGAGGAGGAGCCAGAGTTATGACTGCTGGGAAGTCTGCTGCCCTAGAGAATTCACTCATGAGCACGAAAGAATGGGAAGGCCAGTCTTCTCCTGCCAGATGGGCAATCGATTGTCCCAATGTTTATGATCTCCCTTTCCATGCACAGGTGAAGACGTCTCTTGCCAAGCCCCCCAAACAAGGCAATAGCACTATGACAGCTCTCAGTGTGGTCAACT
>NW_015284556.1:0-326 GCF_001447785.1 Gekko japonicus | reverse complement strand
CCATCCTAGACCCTCACGCCCACAGCGGACACCGTCGCCTGTCTTTATAACTCGTCTAAGGTGTCTCCCAGCACTTTTTCTACACAGAACACATTGCACTGTTTTTGTTAACATTCCATGGTTAACACTTTCCCCCCAAAGTGGCTGGCAGATAATCTTCATTGGGGGTCCCCAACCTCCCTGAGATCTGTGGGACAATTTGGTGCCACCTCAAAAATAGCTTTCATAGGAGGCTTGAAGGGGGAGTGGAACCACACCCTGAGTAAGGAGAGCCCAGGGGCTTACTATCTTTCCTGACCCTTTCATTTGAATGAGGGCAACCAGTA
>NW_015284555.1:0-326 GCF_001447785.1 Gekko japonicus | reverse complement strand
GACTTGACAGCACTTTACACACAGAGAGAAGGAATGGCATCTTGTATTATAATCTAGATGATGGGTCTGATTCACACATGCATATTCAGTACGTGATGATAGTAGCATCAAATGATGCATTGCATGTGCGAATGGGATGGTCAAACATCCCAGACAGAACTGTCTATATATTACATTTTTTCTATCCTTCCTCCACAGAACTCAGACAGCCATACTTAGTTCTCCTCACAACAGCCTTGTGAAATAGGTTAGACTATCACAGAGTGACTGATATAAGGTCATTCAGCATATTTTGTGGGTGAGCAGGGATTTGAACCAGGGTCTCC
>NW_015284554.1:0-326 GCF_001447785.1 Gekko japonicus | reverse complement strand
TCTGCATAGAATTGTAGTGCCACACTTTTTCTAGTACTTCTCTAATAGAATCCATATAGCCACCACCATCTTCTTACATTTACTTAGATTTTTCCCTTGATAGATAGGGGACAGAATATCAACTCTCTTCCAGGAAAGGAAGGTTGTCTGTGCTCTGTCTTTTTTAGGCTGATAATCAATGGAGCAAATTGTTTTGCAAACTGTTGCTCTTACGGATGCCTGCCTCCAGGTAGGACCTGGGGATCCCAGGAATTATAGCTCATCTCAAGATAAAGAGATCAGTTCCCCTAGAGAAACTGGATACTTTGGAAGGTGGACTCTATGGC
>NW_015284553.1:0-326 GCF_001447785.1 Gekko japonicus | reverse complement strand
TTGGCGTCTCTTATGTTCTTATGATGATGTTAAGCCCTGTGGGGAGATGCCCAAAGGTGTGGAAGTCAAGGATCCTTGAGTCCAAAGTGAAAAAAGGTGGGATCTAACAGGAGGTTTAGCAGGGTGTGTGTGTAAAGTTGGAAAACCAAGACAAGGGGCAGACACAGCAAATGCAGCTGATGATGCTAAGCCGGGGTGGGTGCCCAGAGGCACAAAAGTCGAGGATCTGAAGGGCGGGGGAGGGGGATTGAGGGTTCAAAAATCCCACTGAGGGGCAGTGTGGGTCCTCAGCTGATGAACCCACTGGCTGAGCCCCTCTGCTCAGC
>NW_015284552.1:0-326 GCF_001447785.1 Gekko japonicus | reverse complement strand
TGGGATTAGGAGGGCAGCATTCTGGTGGCCCTGATGCCTCTGGTCATGTAATGTTTGAGCTGAGTCTGGGTGGGACAAGGGTAGGGCCTTTGTCTGCCCCTCCTCCTTTGGCTCTCGGTATCCCTTGCTATGCCACAGGAACAACTTTTCAAAACCCCTTCAACCAAAATCCTATCATGTATGGTCCACTAATGCTGGACGGGTGGCCAGGCCTACACAACTGGACCTGTCATTCACCACTTGCTAGCAGATGGCGACAGAGAGTCAGTGGCTCATAATCATGGTTGCACAAGAGTCGCCAAATCCAGGTTGGGAAATTCCTGGTG
>NW_015284551.1:0-326 GCF_001447785.1 Gekko japonicus | reverse complement strand
ACATCTTCCCAGCTGAAGAAAGAGAGCCGCTCAGATCCCATGGCTGAAGCGCTGGCTCTCTGTTCTGGCTCCTTCCCAACAGACAGGTGAAGTGTGGAAGTTTGAGATGTGCAAATGTTTCTATTCTGTAGAGATTTCCCCACTTGCTTCAGTGGAGTGGGGTCAGATGTGTCTGCCCAAAAGGCTGTGCACTGAGATGAGGGTATGTTTGTGTTTGAGAGATAGACCAACCACTTGCCCAGCAGGGCATGCATGTTGAAGGACAGGCTAGATGATACATTGCAGTGAAGCTTTTAAAAAATCCAGCCATCCTTTATTGCCTCAGA
>NW_015284550.1:0-326 GCF_001447785.1 Gekko japonicus | reverse complement strand
TTGTGTACCCCTTCCAGAATTCTGAAGATGAAAACAGGGACATAGTTTTGAAAACCTAAGCCTCAGACCAAGAATCATAGCTCATCCCTGCCCCCAGTACTGCATATTCCTGAAGGCTAAGACACCTGTTGTATGCAGTATTCGATATTATTAGAGTTCAGGAGGTTGTTTAACAAGGTATGCTAAGAAAAATAAATAAATCCTCAAATAGGTTACCAGCAGCTCCAAATGTATCTTGGCAGCTGAGTTGTTTACAAAGATAGGTATCTTGCAGTGACAACCTAAACAGGTCTACTCTGAATCCCATTCAAATATATTCAATGGGG
>NW_015284549.1:0-326 GCF_001447785.1 Gekko japonicus | reverse complement strand
TAGAAATATTGAAATGTATCAGGTTATATGGATTCCGGACTTTTGAGTTCAAATGTTCAGCACTTTAAGGGCAGATTGTGCCAATGTTTTTCAAGCATAGTTTTAGTGCACTGTGATTCTATGATTCTATGCTATTGTGACACTTTTCATTTCAGTTATTTTTGATGATGGTGATTCCAACACATGTTTTTGTTTTATGCTCTTTATATTCCATTATGGGGGGAAATGGATAGTAATAATTCAACTCTCACGAGTAAGGTGTTGGAGAGGAACAACAATAACAGGAAAAATATTCAGAAAGATTGCCAGTTTGGTGTAGTGGTTAA
>NW_015284548.1:0-326 GCF_001447785.1 Gekko japonicus | reverse complement strand
AAATGCTAGCTCACCCTGAACCAAAGACCCACTGGACAAGTGTGACTGAGAATATCCATTCACACATTTACATTACACAAGGGAGTAATGAGGACAGTTCTTCCATGCACCTTTTGCTTCTCAGCTGTATGTTTCAAAGATAACTCTCCACTGCGAAGCCACATGATGTCTGGCACTAAAAGAATTCACAAGTGGCAGCCAAAAAATTAGCATAAAGTCAACCCAGACACACTTATTCGGAGAGATGAATAGGCTTATCCCCATTTTAAACCCAGCTTCCACTTTCTTGTGGAACTTAGTCATAGATCACATTGGACACAACATAT
>NW_015284547.1:0-326 GCF_001447785.1 Gekko japonicus | reverse complement strand
GCAAGCTGAATAGGGCCCACTTGGCTGAGCTGAACTCTCGAGCACACATTCAATTAAAGACTTTGGGGAAAGGCTATTCTGAGTGGAAACCTGCGTTACCAGCTTAGAGAGCAAAGAGGGAGTTTTCCAGTTTACCCAGGCACATCAGTTAACCAATAAAATTGGTAGGGCCCAGCCTCTTAATTTCTGAGTCTGTGAATGGAAGCTTTTGATGGGAAAAGTCAAAGAGTAAAGCTTTTGTGCTTCCTGCCTAGGCACCGAAGGATCAATTTTCCCTCCAACGGTGCTTGCAGTATACATTAAAACAAACAGTCTGCATACTGGAA
>NW_015284546.1:0-326 GCF_001447785.1 Gekko japonicus | reverse complement strand
AATACCCTTTCTGATTCCCTAAATAGAAATATCCCCCCCACCAAATTTATCTGCTCTATGAAGACTTAGCATGCTTAAATCATGGTTATCCCTTAAATATATTCCAGCGGTGTTGAAATCATTATTGTAAAAGATAGAATAGGCATTAAATCCACAGGGGAGTCATTAGAAGATGGCGATTTCTCTCTGTTTGACCGAAGCGTCGTCCTAACATATTTATTCGGGATTTAGCAAATGGAATTCAATTAGAACGGAAATGGTGTTAAATTGAGTAATTCCTATTGTGTTGGCGTGACAGACAGGAGTGGCATGATCTGAAAAGTGAA
>NW_015284545.1:0-326 GCF_001447785.1 Gekko japonicus | reverse complement strand
GGCCGCATGCTTGACACCCCTGCCTTAGACCCTCTAAAGGTGAAAATAGTACTGCTGGAGAGGGGACAAAAGGAACAGTGCAATAACCAGCAGGTCATGATAGCTTTACAAATGTAAGTGCAGAACTTAAACAGATTTACATATGCAAAGATACCTCTGTCACACTCGACATTTCCCAATCTTGGGTTAGAATGCTACTTTTTGATCACAGGAGCACTGTTAATGTGCCACCAAGCCGTCAATAACCATACTTCTCCTGGCACTTCAGTTGCGGAGGGGAAGCTGGATGGCTTCGAGGCCTCCTTTTAGACTGTAATTCTTTATTT
>NW_015284544.1:0-326 GCF_001447785.1 Gekko japonicus | reverse complement strand
GCTGATGCCCACCCTGTCTGGGGCCTAGGCAGTGGGCTTGCAGTAACTCGTATCCCCTCACATGGGGAAAGGGTCATACCTTGCTTGGCCCCGGCAGGAGGGGTGGTGGCAGCAGTAGGGTAGCACTGATTCTGGGGGCCCCTTCCGGAATTTTGCCCAGGGAACCACTAAGACCACCCCTGCTCCTTGGGCCTTTGGAGATATATGGCAGGACCACATTGAGGAGTGGTCATTACACTGCTCAGTGCAACGTAATGTTTCCACCTTAGAGATTGACCCTTTCCTCAGAAGTAAGATCAATGAAGTTCAATGGATCTTATCTTTTA
>NW_015284543.1:0-326 GCF_001447785.1 Gekko japonicus | reverse complement strand
GGTCTCGGGCAGGAGGCAGGCCTTTCTGAAGCATCTGAGATGCTCTAACTGGACATGCCATCTATTAAAACCAGGAGGGTTTGCATGCAAATCGTTTGCTGTGCCATGGAGCTGTGGCCTCCCTGCGAAGTAATTGCATAGCCACAGGGCCACCACTGTGAAGTCCTTGCTCCTTACTGCTGGTGTTTTTGCTAAGTTTAATGCAGTGTCTGTTTTGCTGAACATAGGCATCAACAGGATTTATTATGGGGAGAAAGTGGTTGCTGAATAATTAGTGTTTTACGGGAGAAAGGTGCTAAAGAAAGATACACCGATCAGAGTCTTAA
>NW_015284542.1:0-326 GCF_001447785.1 Gekko japonicus | reverse complement strand
CTGATATGCCTGCAACTACCTCCACGGTAGAGAAAAACCTTCAGTGTGCTTTCACAAACCCACATGTTTGTTTATGGAAAAGTTTAATTTTGAATATGGAAGCAGCTGAAACCACAAACAATCCATCAATAGAAAATTAGGTATAAGAGGATCTGACTTATGAATCTGTCAAGGCCTGCCTTAGCCCAGCCTGCATCTGGGAAGAAGAATCAAATCCTCAGATCAAGAGTAGCTCCCCACTATGCATGAAGCTTTAGGTACTCTAGAAGCTACAGGACTGACCGGCTTCAAGTTCCCCAATTCAAGTTCCCCTGGAACCAACAGAC
>NW_015284541.1:0-326 GCF_001447785.1 Gekko japonicus | reverse complement strand
GGGCCAACTGCCAGTCTGAACTCGGCCTATGACTAAAATAGGGAATTTCAGCTTCCCTTAGCCATAATAGAATAAAAATCTTAAACCAAATATAGTTCAGATGTTTACATTCCCAGCCAATGCCGATATCAGACTTAATCTGGTAAAACATATTCTTATGCATGCTGTGAAGCAAAGCACCTCCCCCCCTCTATTTCCCCTCAAGGGTTAACGTGAATGGTGAAGAGCCTGTACTGACCTGTAGGTGTTGATAATCCGGGGGGGGGGCGGGTTTGGCCTGTAGGCTTCTTATCATCATCAAGGCCAAAGATGGAAGCCGGTTAATT
>NW_015284540.1:0-326 GCF_001447785.1 Gekko japonicus | reverse complement strand
TGTACAAGCTTGTGGACTACATCAGTAACTGTTGGAGCATCTGTGGAACTCTGGACGTGAAGAGCCGTTGCCATTCTCGTAATAAGTTCCAGATACGCCTTGGGTCCTTTGGTTGAAGACAAGGAGCCGGAATGACCAATCTCATCACACTCAGTAGTCAGATCAGGAGCACCATCTGCCACCACAGAGCGACTGACATGGACTCCGAGGATGGGGAACGCGAATGCGGGGTGCAACGTGAGAGCTCTAGAGTAGGAATAGCACTGGTAGTAACTATGACTGTGTCGTGCTTGCTTATTGGGGAGACGTTTTTACCTTTAAAACAC
>NW_015284539.1:0-326 GCF_001447785.1 Gekko japonicus | reverse complement strand
AGAAATTATCCTCAGAACAACCCTTGTATTTAGAGACTGGTAAATGGCCATGAAAACATCAGTTATGTTTTAAAGCTCATGTGTACTTCAAACAATCCATTTCCTTCATTTATTCCAGCATAAGGATTCCTGAGTCTGACTCAGGAAAGTTTATACTGGAATAAATGTGATTAGTCTTAAAAGTACCACTTGATTTCTGGTTTATTTATATACTTTAGGTCTGGGATGGGTTAGAATGCAACTAGCAGAACAACACAGCTGTGCCTTGAAAGTGAAATTGACTATTAATGCTTATCAAAGCTGAGAGGGGTTACAGTTTTTGAAAA
>NW_015284538.1:0-326 GCF_001447785.1 Gekko japonicus | reverse complement strand
CTTGACCGTGGAGGCTGCGGGCCCTTCCATGGGAGGGACGTTCCCTCCGCCGGTCCCGGCCGGCCATCGGGCCGCTCGGAGGCTCCCAGGGGGATTGGTTGCTGTCGGCCCTCTCCGCTGGTGGCACACTGGCCACCGGCAGCCTGTCCTTGCGTGGCCCGCACCCTCACTTCTGATGCTGGACGGGCGCCTCCCGGAGGGCCGGGCAGCATGCAGCCTCTACGCTGGCGGTGTGCTGACCGCCGCTGGCCTGTCCTCTCCTGGCCCCCACCCCCATCCTCACTTCTGAGGCTGCATGGGTGCCTCCCAGAGGTCAAGGCACCATG
>NW_015284537.1:0-326 GCF_001447785.1 Gekko japonicus | reverse complement strand
ATGAAGAAGGAAGGAAATGAAGTTAGTCAAATATTTTTAGTTTAAACGTTGGATGGGTGAGTGAGAAGGGTTGTCTCTTTGACTAAAAGTTCTCCTATTGAAAGAACTTATTTTAATCTATGAGTAGCATTAGCTATACAGAAAGACTATAGCTATTTTGGAATCGAAGGAAAATATACTAAAATGCTCTGTTAATATACTAAAATGCTCTGGTACAAGGTTATATTATTTCTTAATTGTGAAAAGATACAAATTGTATTTAGATATATGAATATGGCCTATTTGCCTAATTTACAAATGTATATAAGAATTTATGAGGGGGGGGG
>NW_015284536.1:0-326 GCF_001447785.1 Gekko japonicus | reverse complement strand
AGATGCTCTAGACTGGGTTTCCTGTTTCCTGTAGTGAGCAAAGCTTGGGCTAGATGACCTGTATAGTTCATCCCTACTCTATGATTCTGCCTTCAGAAATGCTTAGCAGTAACTAGAAATGTTCATAGCTCCTTTGCAACTTAGCTAAATTGTTCATTTTTCAGTAGAAATGCTACTTTGGTGCAAGAAACACAATTGTGATTGACTTCTGTTCAACAGGATTGGGGTTGATCTAGAACAGGGGTCCCCAACATGGTGTCCGTGGGCACCATGGTACCTGCTGACAGCTTCTCTGTAGCCCGCCAGGTGTTTTTAGAAAGTGGGTG
>NW_015284535.1:0-326 GCF_001447785.1 Gekko japonicus | reverse complement strand
GCAAGGGAACCTTTACCGTTACCTTTACAAGTCTCACTGTTCAGGGAACTATGGCACGGTTAGCTATCTTTAGTGATTGCACATTTATGACAACTAAAAATACCATTTTGACATATCCTTTTATCTGTGCTACATGTTCTTAAGTGATGGATGGAACTTCCTCTTTTGAGTACTAATTGAGCATAGATAATCATGGTGTCATTTCGTGATCCATACTTAAACAGAATACATTAATGTTTTATGACTATCGCGTTAGAGAATGAATGATGTAGATCTCATTGGTGGTGGAGAGGGCCATCCAGTCACAGCTAACCTCTGGCGACCCC
>NW_015284534.1:0-326 GCF_001447785.1 Gekko japonicus | reverse complement strand
GAGGGCTAAAAGTCACATAAATAAATAAAAAACCCTTTTCCCCATACAGACTCATTGCCACCATGCTGTTATAAGCCCTGAAAAGGGGAAAATACAGGTAAGCTGTCTTTGCTTGCCTTCCCCTGTCCCTTTCCAGGGTTAATAAGCATGTCGGGGTCAATTTTCATTGTCAAAAGCATGTGGGAGCAAAACTGTTAAGCACCACATTCCTCCACACTGCAGTCCCAGTCCAAATCCAGTCCCCACAGGACTGCTAATTGACTGGGAGGGTTGCATTTGGATCTTCTCATGTTTAGGGTTGCAAGCTTTCTTCTTTTTTTCTTCTT
>NW_015284533.1:0-326 GCF_001447785.1 Gekko japonicus | reverse complement strand
ATTATGTTCTTCTCCTAGCTGGCATTTCATAAAGCACAATTCTGTGTTCGCAAAGCACTTCTCATGTATTCTATCGGATAACCTTCAGAGTAACCCTGTAAGGTTGGCCTCAGTTCCCATACCAGAGGTTGAGAGGGGAGCTTGCTGGATCTGTCATTGTTAGCAGTGCCATGCGGACACCAAGAGGCAATCTGCAGAAGCGAGACGTTACCGAACGCGTCGCTTTAGGCGAGCTTTGTTCTGGTGTTCATTCGTTAAGGGAGGCAGCCAGCAGTGTTTTCGAAATCTGCCTTTCACCCACGGTCTTGCAATGGTCAAATCCTGGC
>NW_015284532.1:0-326 GCF_001447785.1 Gekko japonicus | reverse complement strand
AAAAAACTCTCTCCAGAGGCCTGTCCATTTCAGCACATGATTCAAACGTTCATTAAATTATTCCTCCATTATGTTCTTTCAAGTACTGCACTTAATTATTAGCATAAGCATTCAGTGCCTATAATTACCAGCTACATTTCTTTTTAACGGTGCCAATCAAGACCATGGCACACCGGAGGATTGCTGTCAGTCTCAGGATGATAAAATAATACACTTTGGGGATCAGCTGGTGTGGCAATGAAGAATGAGGAAAGTAGCATGAGTATCTCGGAATCAACAGGTTTCTCAAACTGAGGGGATTGCTGCCAGTATTCCCTCTAAGCTGA
>NW_015284531.1:0-326 GCF_001447785.1 Gekko japonicus | reverse complement strand
CTTTCATATTTGGCTGCTCTTGCCCGGGGGCTTGCCTCTGATGCTGCCCTCATTACCACGGTTCTTTTCCTTCAACCATTGTCAAGCTGGGCTACCTCCACATCCTCCTACGGAGTCAAAGGCATGTTTCCTCTTGATGGTCTCAGCCAGGGGAGCTGCGGCAAATTTGGATAGCTCAACAAATTGGCTAATTAAAATGAGGGATATTAATCACATTCCCCATAAGGTTTGTTTTGATCTCTGTTGCTGTTCTTGCCTTACAGGTGAGAGACTCAGTGCTGAAGCAATATGAAGTGAAGGAACAGAGTCCTGGGGAAGACAATGGG
>NW_015284530.1:0-326 GCF_001447785.1 Gekko japonicus | reverse complement strand
GAGGCACCATTTTGTGGTAGTTCTGGTCCCACCTGGAGACCAAGGATCAGAAGGTGGTACTGGGTACTGCTGTCTTTGGCCTTTGGCCTACGGGATCCCACAAGACTCCATCTTGTCTCCTATACTCTTTAACACTTATATGAAACCCTTGGCTGAGGTCATCTGGAGATTTGGCTAGGTTTCGTCACCAATAGGAGGATGAACTAACCTCTATCTTGCACTTCCAACCAATCCACACACCCCTGGCATCACCAGGGCCTTTTCAGTTTTAAAAATTAGCAATTTAATATAGGTAACTGTTATATCATTATAACGATGTGTAAATT
>NW_015284529.1:0-326 GCF_001447785.1 Gekko japonicus | reverse complement strand
TTTCCTTTCACCCCACAGATGACTAACAGAGTCTGCCTGCCAACATGTAACTCTTAAACTTATTTCAAGCCACTAACTTTTTTGCACTCCCAAAGTGCCAAAACTAGTATTTGATGCAGAGCTCAATATCGCAAAGATCTCTAAAGAAATAAGTCTTTGGTCCTGATCCTCCATACGGAACAATCTCATGGTAGTGAAGAGGCACTTTTCGTTATGTGCTTGATCCTGCATGGGCGGGGAGGAGAGCCTGACGGCCCGTCTGTTTCAGCCTTGCTCGTTCTGAGAAGTTCCCCCACTGCCTTTTGGGAACTGTAGTTCAAGCCAGT
>NW_015284528.1:0-326 GCF_001447785.1 Gekko japonicus | reverse complement strand
ATGTTAGACTGAGAGAGCAAAAGAGACAGACCTTACCCACTGATTGATGGCTGAACAGGGACTCGAACTTGGGTCTTCAAGATACTAATCCAGCCCTCCATCCACTACCGGCTCTTTGACTCCAGACCCCCAAATTGTTAATACATTCTCAAATACATATTCCATTTTGGTGGCTCATTCCATAATCAACAAATCTCCATCAGCCCACTTGCCAAGTCACCAGTGACAATAGCTCATGCATCTTTTGGTAATTGTCCTCTCCAAGATGTCAATGAATTACAGAGACTCAACAGAGGGGCTAAATGCTCATTGTCTTTGGACTTGGA
>NW_015284527.1:0-326 GCF_001447785.1 Gekko japonicus | reverse complement strand
GGGGGGTTTGGCAACCCTACCGTGGCATGCTCCCCTCAGGAAGTCAACGTGGGCAGACCGCAAGGGTCCCACTCAACCAGACGGTCTGCACTGCAGAGAACAGGAGAGCTGAAACCACGGCACCCAGTTCTCAATGTCAGAGGGGACGAGATCGGCCCTAAGTTTTCTGTGCACAAGATTCTGCATTCAGATGTCATGATTTTCCTACGCTCGAGTGCTTTTTTCCACCGGGTGCTGTTACTTGCACATCCTGTCCAGAGGAAACAGGGAAACGAAGAACATATTTGAGGCCTACATTTGGGAGCAGATGACTAAGCCCTCTAGGG
>NW_015284526.1:0-326 GCF_001447785.1 Gekko japonicus | reverse complement strand
CTTAAAGGTGCCACTGGACTCAAACCTGATTCATAAACTGTGAGGCTAAATGTCCATCAACGTGACTTGAAGGATATACATGGAGGAAGGATCTGTAGAAGAGGCAACTTCTGCATGCAACATTTGTCATGACACAGTACTTCAAGTATGAGAAAATCAGCCTCAGCAAAAAAACAACAACACCCCCAACAGAGAGCCCTGTTCTCTGTTGTAGTGGAGCCACCTTTTAACAAAGGGAATAAAAGTAAGAGCAAAGTGAGGAAGGAGTAACACAAAATGCACCAGCTTATGAAAGGAAAATATGGTGGAAATGGCAGACACTGAAA
>NW_015284525.1:0-326 GCF_001447785.1 Gekko japonicus | reverse complement strand
TACAGAGGCACCATGGTCTAAAGATTTATATAGTTATTTCACTACTTTTAAGAAACTTGTAGAATAATTTCAGCTACAATGGAGCTCTGTAAACTGTACAACTTGGATCCAGATTGCTGTGTTAGGCTGAGTGGAGTATTCTCAACTGCATCTGACACAGATTTGGAATGTTCTTTAACTATGGTACTGTCATCAAGTATAAAAGAATGTACTGTGCCAAGGTAGGAAAGGTATTGTGTGAGCTTGAAGATAAATTCTCTGCATAGTTACTGGCAGGAGCCTATAATACCTGTAAGCTGGAAAATCAGTGGGTAGTAACACCTATC
>NW_015284524.1:0-326 GCF_001447785.1 Gekko japonicus | reverse complement strand
CTTGCTGAGGCTTAGCCGCTTTGGGAACCCTTTTGGGGACAGAAATATAGAAGCCGGTGCCTAACCAGGAAAACATCCCGTTTCCACCCCGAGTCCCAGGCAAATGCAGAGGAGAGGAAGCGCTGTCTTCTCCCTCTCCACATTGCACGTGGTGCCGGTGGTTGCCGAGGGCGTGGATGGCTTGCTGCAGAAGACCTGGGTTGCCTGCCGGCTCTCTCCTTCCCCTTCAAGCAGGTGCTGTGCCTCCCCCCCTCCTAATAACAGCCGGTGCTCTCAGACCCCAATTTGATTAGCCTGCCATAGACCTATTTATATCCCCCAAATGT
>NW_015284523.1:0-326 GCF_001447785.1 Gekko japonicus | reverse complement strand
AAGCTTTACCTGGGTTTGGTCTCAGTAATTCCCTGGGTAACATACACCATAAAGCAAAATAATGCCTTATTGAAGAAATTCACGAAAAGGGTATAAAACCAAGGCATATAGTTCAGTGGCAAGTGAAATGCACAGCACTAACAAAACTGACTAGCTTTGTTATTTACTGGTATCCTAACACAGCACAATTGGATTCTGAAAAGCAAAGAATTCTAGGGCATTACACAAGTCTCCATGGCAGCAAGGATGGTTAGGGAGAAAAGGGTCAAAGGGGATCAGGATTCTTCTCCTTCAGTTGGGGAAGTCATCCAAACTGGTTAGGTCAT
>NW_015284522.1:0-326 GCF_001447785.1 Gekko japonicus | reverse complement strand
CTGCGGGACTTGGGGGACACTTGGTACCAGCAGAATTAGTATGGACAGACTATGGTTGGTGCTGAAATCGTCTGAGGATTCTCAGCTGATGGTCTTCCTTATCTGTTATTGCATCAGTTTCTTGTTTTCACCATTCTTTCCCGGGCTTTCCCTGACTCAGCTGTTTTGTATTGAGGGGAAATGAACTTTTTTTGTCTTTGATTATTATCTGTATATCATAGAAATAGCATGCTAGGGATTAGCAGCTGGAGACCTGACAGCCAAATCCTACCCTCAGAGAAGAACCAGTTGGCCTCCCTTTCCCAATTCAGCTGCAAAAGGGGATA
>NW_015284521.1:0-326 GCF_001447785.1 Gekko japonicus | reverse complement strand
TCAGCCTTTCCTCATGGGAAGGTGCTCCAACCTCAGGTTTGGGGGGGATCATTCTGAGCATGTTGACTTCACAGGCTGTCAAACTAGCACATATGCAGTGGCTTCTTCTACGCATGCCTGCTTGTTGAGGCAACTATCTTACACCAAGAGTTCAGCACCACTTTACATTTAGCACATAGGCAGCTTGCAAGTTCATTTTTAAAAATCTGCCAAATAATTTTCCTTCACGGAATCCATCTGGTCCAATACTGAGCAGGGCATGTAAGCTCCACTGTTAATACTGCTATTTGATGCAGAACTGTCAAGTCCAACCCTGGGCAGCAGGA
>NW_015284520.1:0-326 GCF_001447785.1 Gekko japonicus | reverse complement strand
GGTCCATATAAATTCAACATAATTTTTAGAGATCAAAAAGATTCTTTTATGTCTATCCACTCTGTCGTGTGTGAGGGATTAAGTATCCTCACTAGCGAAGATAGCAGTGTAGCTTCGTAATGTAAAGCAACATCAGGTAACGCTAGTCCTCCTAAGTTTGATGGTATTCTTAAAGAAAAATAACTAATCCTTGATTTTTGTTTTCCCCGAATAAATCTGTTCCAATTACTTTGCCATTTTTTAAATGTGGATTTAGGGATGTATATTGGGAGTGCTCTAAATATAAAAGCTTAGGAAATATGAAAGATTTTATAGCGATAATTTTT
>NW_015284519.1:0-326 GCF_001447785.1 Gekko japonicus | reverse complement strand
TCTGCCACTGAGCCATGGCCCTTCCCCCATCTCTTTCACCTGTGTCGCACAACTAGTAATGGGTTTTGTTGTTGGGGGGGAGGCATTCGGTTGCTTGCCATAGCTCTCGCCTCCTCTCACAAGTATGCGGCTTCGTTCAGGGTGCAAGCCAACTGTGATGCTCTTAATTGTCAACTTTTCAAGTCATTCTACCAGTTCACTCAACATGGATTCTGTGTGTGCCCCCACCGACTGCAAAAGATGATGCTTCGGTCTTCTGTACACATGTGGAGTGCACTGTTTCATTTAAACCCTGATCTTTTACTCTTTTTGAACTACTGCAAGAC
>NW_015284518.1:0-326 GCF_001447785.1 Gekko japonicus | reverse complement strand
GAAAAAAACAGCTCAGGTAATTTATCCACTTGTTCTTAAATAGCTGTTAAAATTAGCCACCATCTCTATTATCTTGTGGCAGTTCATTTTGTAAGTTAACTGTCTATTTCAAAGGAATGGATTCACCCTGTTCTTTTGTGGTTCCAGGGAGTTGGGGGGGGGGACCTGCAGCCATCTCAAGTCTCTGCTGGCCAACTCTTCCCCTTTCTCTTACTCCCAGGGAGTAGCAAACTTTCACTGGGGAGTAACCACTGCCACCAGCAAATCTGAGAATATCTTCTGCTAGAGGGATTTGCACATCTGGCATTCTGTATTTGTGTTGCCAC